>NC_052168.1:20424755-20538225 GCF_902713615.1 Scyliorhinus canicula
AGGTTGAGTGTGTGTGTGTGATGGAGAGAGGTGAGTGTGTGTGTGTGATGGAGAGAGATGAGTGTGTGTGTGTGTGTGTGATGGAGAGAGGTGAGTGTGTGTGTGTGATGGAGAGAGGTGAGTGTGTGTGTATGATAGAGAGGTGAGTGCGTGTGTGTGAGGAGAGAGGTGAGTGTGTGTATGATGGAGAGAGATGAGTGTGTGTGTGAGATGGAGAGAGGTGAGTGTGTGTGTGTGATGGAGAGAGGTGAGTGTGTGTGTGTGATGGAGAGAGGTGAGTGTGTGTATGAGGGAGAGGGTGAGTGTGTGTGATGGAGAGAGGTGAGTGTGTGTGTATGATGGTGAGAGGTGAGTGTGTGTGTGATGGAGAGAGGTGAGTGTGTGTGAGAGGTGAGTGTGTGTGTGTGTGGAGAGAGGTGAGTGTGTGTGTGATGAGAGAGGTGAGTGTGTGTGAGATGGAGAGAGTGTGAGTGTGTGTGTGTGATGGAGAGAGGTGAGTGTGTGTGTGTGATGGAGAGAGGTGAGTGTGTGTGTGTGATGGAGAGAGGTGAGTGTGTGATGGAGAGAGGTGAGTGTGTGTGTGTGATGGAGAGAGGTGAGTGTGTGTGTGTGTGATGGAGAGAGGTGAGTGTGTGTGTGATGGAGAGAGGTGAGTGTGTGTGTGTGATGGAGAGAGGTGAGTGTGTGTGTGATGGAGAGAGGTGAGGTGTGTGTGTGATGGAGAGAGGTGAGTGTGTGTGTGTGATGGAGAGAGGTGAGTGTGTGTGTGAGATGGAGAGAGGTGAGTGTGTGTGTGTGATGGAGAGAGGTGAGTGTGTGTGTGTGATGGAGAGAGGTGAGTGTGTGTGTGTGATGGAGAGAGGTGAGTGTGTGTGTGTGATGGAGAGAGGTGAGTGTGTGTGATGGAGAGAGGTGAGTGCGTGTGTGTGATGGAGAGAGGTGAGTGTGTGTGTGTGATGGAGAGAGGTGAGTGTGTGTGTGTGATGGAGAGAGGTGAGTGTGTGTGTGTGATGGAGAGAGGTGAGTGTGTGTGTGTGATGGAGAGAGGTGAGTGTGTGTGTGTGATGGAGTGAGGTGAGTGTGTGTGTGAGATGGAGAGAGGTGAGTGTGCGTATTTCTGTGTGTATATGAGAGGGAGGAGGGGATATGAGAAAGCTCTGGCTGGTAAAAGCAGGGAAAATCCCACAATATTCTATATTATTGGGAAGGGAAGAAGCAGGAAAAGAGTAGGGTTCAACAGGGAATCTGTGGGTGGAGCCAGGGCTGTTGAATGAATACTTTATATCCGTCTTCAGCCAAGACGATGAGGAGGCCGATATGGAACTCGGGGAGAGAGACTGTGAGGTTGTTGAGCAAATTGTCATAGGGAGGGACAAGGTATTGGAGGTATTGGCAGGCTTACAAGTGGAGAAATCTCCAGGTCCGGATGAATTGTGTCCCAGGCGGCTGTGAGAGGCGAGGGAGGAGATTGCAGGGGTTCTGATCCAAATTTTAATTCCTCTCTGGCCTCGGGGGAGGGGGGGTGCCAGAAGATTGGAGAACCGTGAAGATGGTCCCACTATTGAAGGAAAGTTGTAGAGATAGGCCAGGGAAGTACAGACCAATGATTCTCACATTGGGTGGATTAAAAATCAGCTGAGCAGTAGGAGACAGAGGGTGGTGACAGACAGCTGCTTTAGTGACTGGAAGCCAGGGCCCAGTGGGGTACCACAGGGATCTGTGCTGGGTCTCCTATTGTTTGTCATTAATATAAATGACATAGATGACTATGTGGGGGGGGGGGGGGGGGGGGGGGGTAGGATCAGTAAGTTTGCGGATGACACAAAGATTGGCCGGGTGGTAAACAGTGAGATTGAGAGTCTTGGGTGACAGAACGATATGGACGGGATGGTCAAATAGGCAGAAAAGTGGCTGCTGGAATTTAACCCTGAAAAGTTTGAGTTTATGCACTTTGGAAGGAGTAATTTGACAAGGAAGGATTCAATGAATGGCCTGACACTGGGAAGTTCCGAGGAACAACGTGACCTTGGTGTGTTTGTCCATAGATCTCTGAAGGCAGAAGGACAGGTTAATGGGGCAGTGAAATAGGCATATGGGACACTAGCCTTTATCAATCGAGGCATAGATTACAAAAGCAGGGAGGTAATGGTGCAGTTATATAGAACTTTGGTGAGGTCACAGCTGGAGTACTGTGTGCAGTTCTGGCCCCACATTATAGGAAGGATGGGATTGTACTGGAAAGGGTGCAGAGGAGATTCACCAGGATGTTGCCTGGGACAGGCACATGGACAGCAGTAAATTGAAGGGGTGTAGGTTAGGTTAATCTTAGATTAGGATAAATGGCTGGCACAACATCGTGGGCCGAAGTTATGAAGTTATGAAGAGAGGTTGGATAGGCTTGGGTTGTTTTTGCTGGAGCAGAGACTGAGGGGCGACCTGATCGAGGTGGACAAGATTATGAGGGACATGGACAGGGTGGATAGGGAGCAGCTGTTCCCCTTAGTTGAAGGGTCAGTTATGAGGGGGACACATGTTCAAGGTGAGGGGCAGGAGGTTTAGGGGGGATTTGAGGAAAAACGTTTTTACCCAGAGGGTGGTGAGAGTCTGGAACGCACGGCCTGGGAGGGGGGGTAGAGGCGGGTTACCTCACACCCTTTAAAAAGTACCTGGATCAGAGAATTTACAGTACAGAAGGAGGCCATTTGGCCCATCAAGTCTGCACCGGCCCTTGGAAAGAACATCCTACCCAAGCCCACATATTGGGCTGGCCGAAAGAAGACAGCGAGTGGTAGTGGATGGAAAGTATTCCGCCTGGAGGTCGGTGACCAGTGGTGTCCCGCAAGGATCTGTTCTGGAACCTCTGCTCTTTGTGGGTTTTATAAATGACTTGGATGAGGAAATGTAAGGGTGGGTTAGTAAGTTTGCTGATGACACAAAGGTTGGGGGAGTTGTAGATAGTGTTGAGGGTTGTTGCAGGTGCAGAGCTGGGCTGAGAAGTGGCAGATGGAGTTCAACCTTGATAAATGTGAAGTGATTCATTTTGGAAGGTTGAATTTGAATGCTGAATACAGGGTTAAAGGCAGGATTCTTGGAAGTGTGGAGGAACAGAGCGATCGTGGGGTCCACGTACATAGATCCCTCAAAGTTGCCACCCAGGTTAATAGGGTTGTTAAGAAGGGGTATGGTGTGTTGGCTTTCATTAACAATGGGATTGAGTTTAAGAGCCGCGAGGTTTTGCTGCAGCTTTATAAAACTCTGGTTAGACTACATTTGGAATATTGTGTCCAGTTCTGGTCGCCTCATTATAGGAAGGACGTGGATGCTTTGGAGAGGGTGCAGAGGAGATTTACCAGGATGCTGCCTGGACTGGAGGATATGTCTTATGAAGAAAGGTTGAGAGAGCTAGGGCTTTTCTCACTGGAGCGAAGAAGGCAGAGAGGTAACTTGATAGAGGTGTACAAGGTGATGAGAGGCTGGATAGAGTGGATAGCCAGAGACTAGAGTGGAAATGGCTGTCATGAAGGGACATAATTTTAAGGTGATTGGAGGAAGGTATAGGGGAGATGTCAGAGGTCGGTTCTTTACACAGAGAGTGGTGGGTGTGTGGAATGCACTGCCAGCGGAGGTGGTGGAGTCAGAGTCATTGGGGACATTTAAGCAACTCTTGGACAGGCACATGGACAGCAGTAAATTGAAGGGGTGTAGGTTAGGTTGATCTTAGATTAGGATAAATGGCTGGCACAACATCGTGGGCCGAAGGGCCTGTACTGTGCTGTACTGTTCTATCCCTGTAACCCAGTAACCCAACCTAACCTTTTTGGCACTAAGGGCAATTTATCATGGCCAATCCACCTAACCTGCACAGCTATGGACTGTGGGAGGAAACCGGAGCACCCGGAGGAAACCCACGCACACACGGGGAGGACGTGCAGACTCCGCACAGACAGTGACCCAAGCCGGAATCGAACCTGGAACCCAGGAGCTGTGAAGCAACTATGCTAACCACTGTGCTACCGTGCTGCTCGATGAGCTCTTGGCATGTCATAACATTCAAAGCTGTGGGCCAAGTGCTGGCAAATGGGATTAGATCGGCAGGTCAGGTGTTTTTCATGCATCGGTGCAGACTCGATGGGCTGAAGGGCGTCTTCTGTGCTGTGTTGTTCTGTGAGTCTGTGATCAACCTTTAAATTCTGCACTGTAAATTCTATGATCTATTCTATGATCTAATAAAACCTGCAACTGAAAGCTACTCTCAGTAATGGTGACCAGGAAACTATCATCGATTGTTGGAAAAACCCGTCTGCTTCACTCATGTTCTTTCGGGAAGGAAATCTGCTGTATTCAGGCCTACATGTGACTCCAGACCCACAGCAATGCGGTTCACTCTTTTTTTTTTAAATTTAGCGTACCCAATTATTTTTTTACAATTAAGGGGCAATTTAGCGTGGCCAATCCACCTAACCTGCACATCTTTTGGGTTGTGGGGGTGAAACCCACGCAGGCACGGGGAGAATGTGCAAACTCCACACGGACAGTGACCCAGGGCCGGGATTCGAACCTGGGTCCTCAGCGCCGTAGGCAGCAATGCTAACCACTGTGCCACCGTGCTGCCCCATGCGGTTCACTCTTAACTGCCCCTCTGGAATGGCCGAGCGAGACTCTCGGTTCCAAGGGCAAATAGGGATGGGTGTTAAATACTACCTCACCTGCTGAGTGCTTCCAGCATTTTCTGTTTTTGTCAAGCTCAGTTTGGTTGCAATTTAAATAAATCCTGAAGCTATTAGTGTGCAGCTTATTGCCTGAATACAGCACAGACCACGTGCCTCGATACAGCACTGCCTGGGATAACTATCTCCCTTAAATAACTCGCCCTCTGTCTGTCTGCATCAATCTTCATTTGATATGTTAGTATACAGAGTTGAAACGTATGAAATCCATTTGCTAACAGTCCTCTGTGGTGCCTTGAGAGTGTTCGTCAAAGGATCCATCTGCAACCGTTCTATTCTTATCTCAGAATATCATCTATTGAAGCCTCTTTCGCTGTTGATACATGGCGTGTGTATTTTGGGAGTTTGTGCACTTTCGTGTGGAGACCGAGAATGAAAGCTGCCAAGATTGGCAGCGGGAATAAAATTATTCCAACAGCTTCAGATCCTTGCCTTCCGCCAGCTCCCAGTGTCCTGTTCTGCCACGTTCCCAGGAAGCCCTGTCCTTATAACCTATGCTGTACGAGCCCTGGATCGTTGGTATCAGTCATAGAAAGATTAACCAAAATACTGGGACAATGAATACTTTGGGGGAGACTATGATGGATTGATAAGGTCTCTGGTTAATTCAGGGACCCAGGCTAATACCCCGAACACAAGGGTTCAAATCCTAACACGGCACCCACTGGAATTTAAATTCCATTCATAATATCGAGAATTTAAACCTTGCCTCAGTAATGATGACCAGGAAACTATCATCGATTGTTGTAAAAAAAACATCTGGGGAGGAATTCTCTGCTCCCGGGAAAAATCGGGAGGGCTGTCTTGAACTCGGCTGAGTTTCACGACGGCCTCGGAGGCCGCTCCTCGCCCGCTATTCTCCCCTCCCGGCGTGGCTAGGAGCTGACGTCACGACGGCTGACAGGCGGAGGGGAAATAGTGCGTCTGATTGAGACGCCGGCCCGACGGTCAGTGGGCACCAATCGCGGGCCTGTCCCCTCCCGAGCACAGTCGTGGTGCTCATTCCCCACCAGGCCCCCTACAAGCCCCAAAACGGGCATCTCACGGCGATTTCACGACGGCAGCGACCAGGTGTGGTTGCCACCGTCGTGAAACGGTTGGGAACGGCAGGCCGCTTGGCCCATCCGGGTCGGAGAATCGGCGGTCGCCGTGAAAAACGGCAAGCGGCGATTCTTCCGAGCGGATAGTGGGAGAATTGCGGGGGGCGCCAGGGGGTTGTGAAATTAGTCGGGGGGCCCTCCCGATATTCTCCCACCCGGTGTGGGGAGCGGAGAATCGCGCCCTGATTCATTAATACTCCTTCAGTGAAGGAAATCTGCCGTCCTTACCCGGTCTGGCCTACATGTGACTCCAGACCCACAGCAATGGGGTTGACTCCTACCTGCCCCTCGGAAATGGCCGAGCGAGACACTCAGTTCAAGGGGCAATTAGGGATGAGCAACAAATGCCGGCCCAGCCAGCGGCGCCCACAATTTAGGAGGTTTGCCAGCAGGGAATTAGATCCGGAGCAGTTTCAAAAACAAATCATGAACTTGTCTCTCTTCCGCTCCCTGCAATGCTGGCAGAGTCTGCAGTGTTCCCACTATTGTCCGGTTTCCAATTGAAGCTCAGTTGAGCTCAGTGCCAAGAGGGAAGCACATTTCTCTTCTTTCGTTCAGAAGGAAACTGAAATGATTGCGAAATGTGACTGATACGTTATGAAATGTTATATCTTCTCATGCCCACAAGTCAGTTTGAGTTCCAGCCATGTGTACGCCTCTAAGCCAATTACTTTTGAACATTATGTTGGATTTATCTTCACAGCTCATCGGCGAATAACAATTTGGAAAAGAGAATAGTGCAGTTGAGACATCAACGTTTCTCTTCAGCAACGGCTGGGCTACTGGGCGATATAAGGCTGAGATGTTACAGCACCACCACTAGTATGGAGATGTAATTACAGTGTGACAGTTTACATAGGAACCTTCCATTATAAATGTGAGCAAAATAATTTATAATCCGATAATTGAGAAGAAGATATTTTGAGAAGAAGATAATTGAGAAGAAGACAGGGAATGCATATGTTGGCGCTGAAGTTCATTGTTACTGTAATAAAGAACAAAGAACCACTTCGAAATAAAGTGAACAAACAGATTAATTGCTTATCTGTATCAAGACTTTCCAGAGAGAGAACCTTTCAACAGTAACCTGAAAATCCTTCTCCTGGTCAGACATTTCTGCTCAACCTTCCAGCATTTGTCAAAACTGCTGTTCAACTTTAAAACATTTAGCAGACTGCAAAAACTACAGACAGACCTGGCTCCTCCTATTAGTTGCCCCATCTGTATATCACTATGATATTCCATCATCTGCTTAGCTTGGTCTACACACAATCCCTCATAAATTATCTCCTCTCCAGGGAATCTCCAGCAACCATAACAATGTTGCATCAGGCACCTCAGGCATTGGGCAGCACAGTAGCACAGTGGTTATCACAATTGCTTCACAGCTCCAGGGTCCCAAGTTCGATTCCCGGCTTGGGTCACTGCCTGTGTGGAGTCTGCTCATTCTCCCCATGTCTGCGTAGGTTTCCTCCGGGTGCTCCGGTTTAGTTACACAGTCCAAAAGCTGTGCAGATTAGGTCGATTGGCCAAGCTAAATTGCTCATAGTGTCCAAAATTGCCCTCAGTGTTGGGTGGGGTTACTGGGTTATGGGGATAGGGTGGAGGTGTGGGGTTGGGCAGGGTGCTCTTTCCAAGAGTCGGTGCAGCAGACTCGATGGGCGGAATGAAATGAAATAAAAATCTCTTATTGTCACAAGTAGGCTTCAATGAAGTTACTGTGAAAAGCCCCTAGTCGCCACATTCCGGCACCTGTTCGGGGAGGCTGTTACGGGAATTGAACCGTGCTACTGGCCTGCCTTGGTCTGCTTTAAAAGCCAGCTATTTAGCCCAGTGTGCTAAACAGCCCCTAATGGCCTCCTGCACTGCAAATTCTACGAAATCTATAAAACTCTCGCTGTAAACAGGTAAATGGTTAAAATTAATACTTACCGCACTTTTTCTGACCTTTTCATTGCAGCTTCAGCAGGCAGACAGTCTGCTGCTTAACCTCGGGTATTTAATAATTTTACAAAACCAAATATAATAAATAACAATTTCTGACATTATCTCATTGTACTTGTGGAATTTAGAAGAATGAAAGATGATCTTATTGAAACATTAGATTGTGAAGAGCTGACAGGGCAGATCCTGGGAGGATTCTCTCGTGGATAAATTCAGGACCACTTAAAAATCATGGGCTGGATTTTCCGATTTTGAGGCTATGCCCTGACGTTGCCGTGGGAACGATGGCGTTTCACGACTGGAAAGTTGGTGCAAAATGGCCACCGATCCTCCGTTTGGCTGGGGGCTGGCATGTCGGCAGCATACACCAGCCGGCTCCAGCCTCCGATACGGCCCGCAGAATTGCCGGGTCCATGGACATGACGGCGACCTGCAAAATGGCGATGGCTGCAGGCGGACCCGGCCCACAAAATAATGCCCCCCTATTGGCCGGCTCGCGAGTCCTGGACCGCCCCATCACAGTGCCTTTGACAAAGTCCCCCCTGCCAGCGGATCGGCCCTCCTCTGGCTGTGGTGACACTGGATTGAGTCCGCAGCCACCACGCCGACGTTACCGACAGGTACGACAATGAGGGACTGACGCAGTCGGGAAGTCAGCCGGTCGGCGGCAAGGGCATCGGTTGGGGCGAGCCAGGTAACATCCTGAGGTCTTTGATACAGTGTGTGGCGTAGCCTGAGAGTACACTGCTTTGGAGGGGACGGAGCATCGCGAAAGTGGCACTGCCCCGATTTGATCCGGTGAATCCCACCCAAGGAGTCTCCCATTGAAAATGGAGATGAGGAATTTTGTCTCTCAGAGAGATGTTAGTCTTTGGAACTCTGTTCCCCAGAGAGCAGTGGAGGTTGGGCCATTGAATATATTAAATGCCGTGTTGGACAGATTTTTAATTCCTACAATCCCTGCAGTGCAGAAGGAGGCATTTGGCCCAACAGGTCTGCACTAACCCTCTGAAACAGCACCTTACTGAGGCTTACTCCACACACTATCCTAGGGGCAATTTATCACGGCCAATCCACCTAACCTGCACATCTTTGGTCTGTGGGAGGAAATCGGAGCACCCAGAGGATACCCACGCAGACACGGGGAGAACGTGCAGACTCCGCGCACACAGTGACCCAAGGCCAAAATCGAACCTGGGAACCTGGCGCTGTGAGACAGTAGTGCTAACCACTGTTGACAAGGGAGTCATCGAGGGTAATGGTGGATGATAGCAAAGTGGAGTTAAAGCCACAATCCGATCAGTCATGACCTTATTGAATGACAGAACATACTAGACAGGCCGAATGTCCTACCCCTCCTTTTTCTTATTTTCTTTAATGCACCGTGGCGAGACTGGAGAAGACTGGGATTAGAACAGGGAAGGTTATGGCGAAGATTCAACAGAGGTGGTAAAATAGCGAAGGGTGAACCTGGGAAAAATACTGGTTTGGGACACAGATTTAGGGACATGGGCATAGGCTTGATGGGCTGAATGGTCTCATTCTGTGCGGGAAGATTGTAGAAGTGTCTGAGGAGTTGAGGGAACCTCACTAACTGTACCTGACTTGGGAGTGTGTGAAAACATTCAGTTCATGCAGTAGGAGTTCAGTTCGTCGCACCAGTTTCAGCTTGATAAATAACCCAAAGATTCATAATACATACGCCCACTCTGTCTCCCAGAGGAGGAAAGGGAGAAGTGAATCAGAAAAAGAACAGAAATAAATCGGATCAAAGAGAGTGCGAGATCTAAGGCCAGTCTATGAGCTAAACCATCAGGTTCGCACAGCTCCACAGAGAGGATTAATGCAGAGGACACACATAACAACAAGGTTTCAACCGCAAAGACAAAGAGAATTAATTTAGCACTGCTAGCTGAGTGTTATGGATATGCTCAGTATCAGCAAGCTGCTCCTGCTAAGAGGGATCAATAGAGAAACTTCAAACCTGTGGGACGTTTCTCTAGAAAGAGAAGGTGGATGTTGGGAGGGTTTGTGGTTGGTGGGGGAGGGGTAAGGTAGCCTGACCAAGACCTTTAACATTATCAATGAGTTCAATAGGTCAGCTGTAGAGATGTTTCTTCCTGTAGAAGACACCAAAACCGGGAGCCTATCGAAGGAAGATCATGGCTGATAAATCCGACAGGGAGTTGAGGAGAAATGTCTACACTGGAAGGGTTAATATTGCGGAGGTGCTTGGGGGGGTCCGGTTTGCTGCTGGACAGCTTTTCGAGAAGGCCTGCCAACATCTTCTGTCCCCCAGAATCAATGACCCCCCCCCCCCCCCCCCCACCAAGGGTGGAGGCCCTGTCTGCCAGCAGCTGCCAGCCAATCAGGGGCCAGCATCTCTCCTGGTACTTAGCAACTTAGCAGTGCCACCTGGGGGGGGGGGGGGGGGGGGCGTTTGACACCCAGCCGAGGCTTCTGCTCGAGGAGATGAGTGATGGTGGGAAAGGGGTCGCAGGGTCGCGGCGAAGGGGATGGGGGGGGGGGGTTCAGGAACATTCCCCTTCATGATAGGGGCCTCACGGTAGCATGGTGGTTAGCATCAATGCTCACAGCTCCAGGGTCCAGGTTCGATTCCCGGCTGGGTCACTGTCTGTGTGGAGTCTGCACGTCCTCCCCGTGTGTGCGTGGGTTTCCTCCGGGTGCTCCGGTTTCCTCCCACAGTCCAAAGATGTGCGGGTTAGGTGGATTGGCCATGCTAAATTGCCCGTAGTGTAAGGTTAAGGGGGGATTGTTGGGTTACGGGTATACGGGTTACATGGGTTTAAGTAGGGTGATCATTGTTCGGCACAACATCGAGGGCCGAAGGGCCTGTTCTGTGCTGTACTGTTCTATTCTATTCTATGCCTTTCATTTCTAGAAATCTATCGATTTCCTTCTTAAATATATTCAGGGACTCGGCTTCCACAGTCTCTGTGGAGAGAATGCCACAGGGTCACTCTCATGATATGCAGACACACACATAATGATATACAGACAGGCAGCTAATGGACACAGAGAACAGGACATGACCAATAAGCAGGCAGGACACTCAGGGGTGGGATCTGACTATAAAAGGCACGAGGCGCTCACAGTCCGCCCTCTTCCACTGATGAACATCTACAGAGTGAGTCAGGGTGTATGTACAGTATCACACCTCCAGCACGTGGCTAAGAGCTAGTCTGGTTCAGTCAGACAGAGTAACCACACTTAGGTTAGCAGAGAGCCGAACTCACAGAGACCTGTGCTAACTGTGCTACTGGTTCAATAAATCAGATTGAACTAACTTCAAGGTCTGGAGTATCTTTTGGTTAAAGCTGCATCCAGTTGCAACCAGTGTTATACCAATATACCTAACACGACATGATACCAGACGACTACTAATTTAAGGTGGTTTACCTCAGTCCGTCCCGTGACGACCAGCGAGTGTATCCTGGCACCATGGAGAAGATTCAGGCTCCTCACCAGCTCAGGACCTCCGGCAATCTCAGTGCCAACTGGCGGATATTCAAGCACACGTTTCTGCTGTACATCGAAGCCTCAGACCTCGTGGGTGGGTCTGATGCAAGGAAGATTGCGCTTCTCTCAACAGCGGGTGATCAAGCCATCGAACTCTTCAACTCTTTTCACTTCACCGAAGGCCAGGACAAGACAAAGTTTCAGACCATCCTGGGCAAGTTTGATAGTCACTGTGAAGTGGACACCAATTAAATCTTTGAGCGCTACATATTCAACCAACGTCTTCAAGGTAAAGATGAATCTTTCAATGCCTTCTCAACTAAATTCACCTGCCAGCATCTCCTGCAACTTTGGTGATATTGCTGACTCCATGATCAGAGACCAGATCGTTTTTTGGAGTTCACGCTGATCCTCTGAGAGAGCAGCTACTGAAAATCAAGCATATGACCCTGCCAGTCGCGATTGAAACATGTACAGTGCATGAGCACGCCAACATCGCTATGCCCAGTACAAAGCGGCTGATGAAAATGAGAAATTGCCTCCCACGAGGCAGAGAGTGTGCAGGCCATCGACCGGATGCAGCGCCTCAGCATTGATGAAAGCGGCCATTTTGCGTGTTTTTCCCAGAGCCCCACGCATGCACGATGCGAACGGGTTAACAAAGCGGCCGACACCAACACTGCACAGGTGCAGATGTCTGCTGACCGCACTGTGCATGTGTGACGACGTGTGGAGCGTCAGGACGCCAACGTCATGACGTGCCCGAACTGCGGGCAACGGCCACTTAAAGAAACACTGCCCTGTAAGAGGCAGGCGATGTTTAAACTGCGGGAAGCCTGGACACTATGCAGCCTTGTACAGGTCTGCACCGCCAGTCAGGGGCCAGCGCTCCCAATTCCAACGACGGCGCGTTCAGAATGTGCAACAACGATTACAGGATTCTGATTCTGGCAGCCCAGCGGATCCAGAGGCAGACTGCCTGGACTCCGCCCACTGTGTGGGCATCATTACCAAATGTGAATATGCCACATCCAACTCATCACAAAGTCAATCCATCCTCGCTGTGGATTCTGTGGACGAATAGCGTGCGGTGATGTAGGTCAACCGCTGCTCCATCCAATTCAAGCTGGACACAGGGGCTTCTGCCAACCTCCTCTCACAGGCTGATTTCAAACACATCAAGAAGCCGCCAAGGTCCTTCCAGCTGCCTGCCAGCTCCCTGGACTATAACGGAAATGCCATCACGGCACTGGGATCCTGCCATCTACTCGTCTCCAATCGGAGCACCCATGCACGGTAACCGTTTTGAAATTGTCAAGCCCGACCAGAGCATCCCTACTGGGCGCGCAGGCCGGCAAAAGCTAAACCTGGTGCAGTGAGTTTAGTCAACGACATCCTCCAACATGGTCAAGCCGGCATTGACGACATCCTCGCTCAGTATCCAGATGTGTTCGATGGGGTGGGCACGCTGCCATATCGGTACAAGATCCTACTGTGACCTGATGCCAAGCCAGTGGTCCATGCCCCACGCCAGGTCCAGGCTCCGCTGAGGCAGCGCCTGAAGGACCAGCTCAAGGAGCTGCAGCAGCAGGCGATCATTTCCAGGGTAACCGAACCGACTGACTGGGTCAGCTCGATGGTGATGGTTAACAAACCCTCTGGAGACCTGCACATCTGCATTGATCCCAAGGATCTTAACCAGAATATAATGTGTGAACACTACCCAACCCCGAAGGGGGAGGAACTCACCAGTCAGATGGCACAAGCACGGTTTTTCACCAAGTTAGATGCGTCACATGGAGTCTGGCAAATACAGCTGGATGAGTCCAGCAGAAGGGTCAGTAAATTTGCAGATGATACGAAGATTGGTGGAGTTGTTGATAGTGAGGAGGGCTGTTGTCGGCTTCAAAGAGACATAGATAGAATGCAGAGCTGGGCTGAGAAGTGGCAGATGGATTTTAACCCTGACAAGTGGGGGGTTGTCCATTTTGGAAGGACAAATAGGAATGCGGAATACAGGGTTAACGGTAGGGTTCTTGGCAATGTGGAGGAGCAGAGAGATCTTGGGGTCTATGTTCATAGATCTTTGAAAGTTGCCACTCAAGTGGATAGAGCTGTGAAGAAGGCCTATGTGTGCTAGCGTTCATTAGCAGAGGATTGAATTTAAGAGCCGTGAGGTGATGATGCAGCTGTACAAAACCTTGGTCAGGCCACATTTGGAGTACTGTGTGCAGTTCTGGTCGCCTCATTTAGGAAGGATGTGGAAGCTTTGGAAAAGGTGCAAAGGAGATTTACCAGATTGTTGCCTGGAATGAGAGTAGGTCATACGAGGAAAGGTTGAGGTGTGCTAGGCCGTTTCTCATTAGAACGGAGAAGGATGAGGGGCGACTTGATAGAGATTTATAAGATGATTAGGGGAATAGATAGAGACTTTTTCCCCGGGTGGAAACACACCATTACAAGGGGACATAAATTTAAGATAAATGGTGGAAGATATAGAGGGGATGTCAGAGGTAGGTTCTTTACCCAGAGAGTAGTGGGGGCATGGACATGCACTGCCTGTGGAAGTAGTTGAGTCGGAAACGTTAGGGACCTTCAAGCGGCTATTGGATAGGTACATGGATTAGGGTAGAATAATGGAGTGTAGGTTAACTTCTTAAGGGCAGCACGGTAGCATTGTGGATAGCACAATTGCTTTCACAGCTCCAGGGTCCCAAGTTCGATTTCGACTTGGGTCACTGTCTGTGTGGAGTCTAGCACATCCTCCCCGTGACTGCGTGGGTTTCTTTCCGGGTACTCCGGTTACCTCCCACTGTCAAAGATGTGCAGTTGGGTGGATTGGCCATGAAAAATTGTCCAAAATTCTATGATTAACCTAGGACAAAAGTTTGGCGCAACATCGCTGGGCCGAAGGGCCTGTTCTGTGCTGTATTTCTCTATCTAAGGCTCTGCCACCTTCAACAACCGTTTGGCAGATACGCTATAATCGAAGGGGTTTGTGTGTACATGGACAACGTCATCATATGGTCCATGACCCCTGAGGAGCATGTTTCCGTCTCCAGCAGGTATTCTGCTGTGTCCAGGCCAATGGCTGAAGCTGAACACGGCCAAATGTTGCTTTGGCACGTCGACACTCAAGTTCCTAATGTTGTGTTCTGCTTCTTCTTGTAGCATAAGCTGCTTCCTGATGTTCACTCTGACAAAGGAAGGTTCAGACTTGGAGATAGCTTTAACACATTTATTGAACAGTAACAATTCTCCTACTTGAGTTCGACTCTCCTGCTAATCTGCTATAGTAACTCAGTCTAACTAACCAGTCTGCTCTAAGCTATGCGGTGGGTGTGATGCTTCTGATCTGCCCCTGTCCTACTCTCTTGGTGTCGCCTGTGGAAAGAGACAGAGCATGTGTGCCCTGTCCTTTTATATGGGTTACCCCCTTGTGGTAGTGTCACCTCTGGGTGTCTGACTGCCCATTGGCCGTGCCCTATTCTATGTGTTCATAGCTGTATGTCTGCATGTCATTACGTCTCTGGTGCTCCCTCTAGTGTTTACTTAGTTGTAGTGTATCGACATTAACCCTTGTGTATTACAGTGATGCATATCACCACACCTCGGAGACCAGCTCTCTCAGCAGGGCGTGCGCCCCGAAACAGACAAGGTCAAGGCCATCGCAGACATGAAGATCTCTGAAGACAAGAAGGTGGTGCTGCGCTTCCTGGGCACGGTCAATTTTCGGCAAGTTCATCCCAAACATGGCCTCACACACCACGGCCCTACAAAACCTAGTTAAGAAGTCCACTGCTTCGAGTGGAAGGCGGCCCATCAGGCAGAGTGGTTGGAGCTGAAAGCCAAGCTCACCAGGGCACCCGGATTGGCAACTTTCGACCAGACAGGGAAACGAAAATCTCAACAGATGCGAGCCAGGATGGCATCGGTGCGGTGCTGCTGCAACGCGATGACATCTCATCCTGGGCACCGGCTGCCTACGCATCAAGGGCAATGACGCCCACTGAATAAAGGTATGCATAAATCGAGAAGGAATGCCTAGACCTTCTCACTGGCATTCTCAGGTTTCACGACTATGTCTCCGATCTGCCGACATTCACAGTCGAGACAGATCACAGGCCCCTAGTCCACATTATCCACAAGGACCTTAATGACATGATGCCTCAATTGCAGCGCATCCTCCTCAAACTCAGAAGGCACATAAGAACATAAGAACTAGGAGCAGGAGTAGGCCATCTGGCCCCTCGAGCCTGCTCTGCCATTCAATGAGATCATGGCTAATCTTTTGTAGACTCAGCTCCACTTTCCGGCCCGAACACCATAACCCTTAATCCCTTTATTCTTCAAAAAGCTATCTATCTTTACCTTAAAAACATTTAATGAAGGAGCCTCAACTGCTTCACTGGGCAAGGAATTCCATAGATTCACAGCCCTTTGGGTGAAGAAGTTCCTCCTCAACTCAGTCCTAAATCTACTTCCCCTTATTTTGAGGCTATGCCCCCTAGTTCTGCTTTCACCTGCCAGTGGAAACAACCTGCCCGCATCTATCCTATCTATTCCCTTCATAAGTTGATATGTTTCTATAAGACTCCCCACTTATCCTTCTAAATTCCAACGAGTACAGTCCCAGTCTACTCAACCTCTCCTCGTAATCCAACCCCTTCAGCTCTGGGATTAACCTAGTGAATCTCCTCTGCACACCCTCCAGTGCCAGTACGTCCTTTCTCAAGATCAGGAGACCAAACTGAACACAATACTCCAGGTGTGGCCTCACTAACACCTTATACAATTGCAGCATAACCTCCCTAGTCTTAAACTCCATCCCTCTAGCAATGAAGGACAACATTCCATTTGCCTTTTCAATCACATGTTGCACCTGTAAACCAACTTTTTGCAACTCATGCACTAGCACACCCAGGTCCCTCTGCACAGCAGCATGTTTTAATATTTTATCATTTAAATAATAATCCCTTTTGCTGTTATTCCTACCAAAATGGATAACCTCACATTTGTCAACATTGTATTCCATCTGCCAGATCCGAGCCCATTCACTTAACCTATCCAAATCCCTCTGCAGACTTCCAGTATCCTCTGCACTTTTTGCTTTACCACTCATTTTAGTGTAACCTGCAAACTTGGACACATTGCCCTTGGTCCCCAACTCCAAATCATCTATGCAAATTGTGAACAATTGCAGGCCCAACACTGATCCCTGAGGGACACCACTAGCTACTGATTGCCAACCAGAGAAACACCCATTAATCCCACTCTTTGCTTTCTATTAATTAACCAATCCTCTATCCATGCTACTACTTTACCCTTAATGCCATGCATCTTTATCTTATGCAGCAACCTTTTGTGTGGCACCTTGTCAAAGGCTTTCTGGAAATCCAGATTTACCACATCCATTGGCTCCCGTTATCTACTGCACTGGTAATGTCCTCAAAAAATTCCACTAATTAGTTCAGCACGACCTGCCCTTTATGAACCCATGCTGCGTCTGCCCAATGGGACAATTTCTATCCAGATGCCTCACTATTTCTTCCTTAATGAATAGATTCCAGCATCTTCCCTGCTACGAAGTCAGCTCACTGGCCTATAATTACCCACTTTTCTGCCTACCTCCACGAGGATCACTCCAGAGTCTCGTGAATTTTGGTAAATTATCACTAGTGCATTTGCAATTTCCCTAGCCATCTCTTTTAGCACTCTGGGATGCATTCTATCAGGGCCAGGAGACTTGTCTACCTTTAGCCCCATTAGCTTGCCCATCACTCCCCCCTTAGTGATACAATCCTCTCAAGGTCTTCACCTGTCATAGCCCTCATTTCTATCAGTCGCTGGCATGTTATTTGTGTCTTCCACTGTGAAGACCGACCCAAAAAAACCTGTTCAGTTCCTCAGCCATGTCCTCATTCCCATTATTAAAACTCCCTTCTCATCCTCTAAAGGACCAATATTTACCTTAGCCACTCTTTTTTGTTTATATATTTGTAGAAAAACTTTTACTATCTGTTTTTATATTCTGAGCAAGTTTACTCTCATAATCTATGTTTACTCTTCTTTATCGCTTTTTTATTAGCTTTCTGTTGCCCCCTAAAGATTACCCAGTCCTCTAGTTTCCCACTAATCTTTGCCACTTTATATGCTTTTTCCTTCAATTTGATACTCTCCCTTATTCCTTAGATAATCCACGGTCGATTTTCCTTCTTTCTACTGTCCTTTCCTTTTTGTTGTATGACTTTGACATGGTCGACACGCCTGGCAAGGAGATCATCATTGCTGATACACTGACCCGCTCCATCACCATCATTGCCGATACCCTGACCCGCTCCATCACCATCATTGCCGATACACTGACCCACTCCATCACCATCATTGCCGATACACTGACCCACTCCATCACCACCATTGCCGATACACTGACCCGCTCCATCACCGTCATTGCCGATACACTGACCCACTCCATCACCGTCATTGCCGATACACTGACCCGCTCCATCACCATCATTGCCGATACGCTGTCCCGCTCCATCACCATCATTGCCGATACACTGTCCCGCTCCATCACCATCATTGCCGATACACTGTCCCGCTCCACCACCATCATTGCTGATACACTGACCCACTCCATCACCATCATTGCCGATACACTGTCCCGCTCCATCACCATCATTGCCGATACACTGTCCCGCTCCATCCCATCATTGCCGATACACTGTCCGCTCGTCACCATCATTACCGATACACTGTCCCGCTACATCACCATCATTGCTGATACACTGTCCCGCTCCATCACCATCATGCCGATACACTGTCCCGCTCCATCACCATCATTGCCGTACACTGTCCGCTCCATCACCATCATTGCCGATACACTGTCCCGCTCGATCACCATCATTGACCGATACACTGTCCCGCTCCATCACCATCATTGCCGATACACTGTCCCGCTCCATCACCATCATTGCCGATACCACTGACCCGCTCCATCACCATCATTGCTGATACCTGTCCCGCTCCATCACCATCATTGCCAATACACTGACCCGCTCTATCACTATCATTGCCGATACACTGTCCCCACTCCATCACCATCATTACCGATACACTGACCCGCTCCATCACTATCATTGCCGATACACTGACCCACTCCATCACTATCATTGCCGATACACTGACCCGCTCCATCACTATCATTGCCGATACACTGACCCGCTCCATCACCATCATTGCCGATACACTGACCCGCTCCATCACCATCATTGCCGATACACTGTCCCCTCCATCACCGTCATTGACGATACACTGACCCGCTCCATCACCATCATTGACGCTACATGACCCACTCCATCACCATCATTGCCGATACCTGACCCGCTCCATCACCATCATTGCCGATACACTGACCCACCTCCATCACCATCATTGCCGATACACTGACCCCTCCATCACCATCATTGCCGATACACTGACCCACCCATCCCATCATTGCCGATCACTGTCCGCTCCATCACCATCATTGCGTACACTGACCCGCTCCCATCACCATCATTGCTGATACACTGTCCCGCCTCCATCACCATCATTGCACGATACACTGTCCCCTCTCCATCGCCACTCATTGCCGATACACTGACCCGCTCCCATCACCGTGCCCAGTGAACCACTGAACGTCATCCAGCAATTGAGGTCCAAATTGAGTCCAGGTGCAGCTTTATGCTAGCACCCTCCCGCACTGATGAGAATGTGATTCATATCCGTGAGGAGACAGCCAAAGACGGGTATTTTGCGATATCTTGCCAATGGTTGGCAGAAAGGGCAGTGCCCTCAATTTTCAATGTAAAGGACAACCTGACAGTGGTTGATGGTATCCTCCTCAAACTGGACCGGATTGTAATTCTGCACAGTCTCCAGAGCTTGGTCCTCCGTTAAATCCACGAGGGCCACCTGGGTGTCGAGAAGTGCGATGCAGAGCCTGGCAGGCTGTCTACTGGCCCGGGATTAGCCAGGACATCACGAACATTGTCCTTAACTGTGCGACCTGTCAATGCTTCCAGCCAGCGCAGAGTAAGGAGACACTTCAGCAGCACGAGATCGAGTACTCTCCGTGATCCAAGGTTGGCATCGACCTCTTTCGTGCGAATGCTCGTGACTACGTGTTAATCATTGATTATTTTTCCAATTACCCTGAAGGCGTGAAGCTCTCCGACCTCACATCTCGGACTGTCATCAAGACCTGTAAGGAGACGTTCTCCAGCATGGTATCCACTCACTGCCATGAGTGACAATGGCCTGTGCTTCAGCAGCCATGAATGGTCTGTTTGCCGTCGTATCAGTTCAAACACGTCACTTCTAACCCACACTATCCTCAATCCAATGGGAAAGTTGAGAAAGGGGTGCACATAGTGAAGTAGCTCATCAGCAAGGCTGCGGATTCTGGGTCTGACATTCACCTTGCGCTGCTTGCGTACAGGGCGAACCCACTGTCCACTGGCATGTCGCCGGCTCAACTCCTGATGAACAGGGACCTGCGAACACTTCCAGCCATACACGTGCCCAACCTGGACCACCTCCCGGTGCTGCAGAAGGTGCAGCAACTCCGAGACCGGCAAAAGCAGGGCTATGATGCTCATGCCACCGATTTGCCCGTGTTATCCCCGGCTGACACTGTTTGGGCCAAGATCCCTGATGGAGGCTGGTCAGCTCCAGCTGTCGTTGTTCAACAGGCTGCCCTCCCCTCATATGTTGTGCGTCTGGCTGATGGTTCTGTTGTGCGACGAAACAGACGGGCCCTGCGCAGAGTTGCCTGCCGCAACCACATTCTTCTCCGTTTCCTTCTGTTGTTTTGCCACCTCCCGATACCTCGACTCACGAGGCCACCAGTCAGGCTTCCATCCCGCCCATCGTCCCCACCACCACCTCTCCGACGGTCGACCAGGATCAGACGCAAGCCACAGAGACTGGACTTATGAACATTTGTTCTGTTTGCTATGTTCTGTGTTCTCGCAGTAGTCAGCTGTTTTCACATGTATGTTCACATCCACTGCATGTATATATGTTAATATTGGCCTATTCTTGTAAATACGTCCATATATGTCATCCAAACATAAAAAAAGGGGAGATGTCATGATATGCAGACACACACCTAATGATATACAGACAAGCAGCTAATAGACACAGAGAACAGGACATGACCAATAAGCAGGCAGGACACTCAGGGGTGGGATCGGACTATAAAAGACACGAGGCACTGACACTCCGCCTCTTTCCACTGATGAACATCTCGAGAGTGAGTCAGGGTTGTTGTTACAATCTCACACCTCCACCACGTGGCTAAGAGCTAGTCTGGTTCAGTCAGATAGAGTAACCACACTTAGCTTAGCAGAGAGTCGAACACAGGGGGTAGCACGGTAGCATGGTGGTTAGCATAAATGCTTCACAGCTCCTGGGTCCCAGGTTCGATTCCCGGCTGGGTCACTGTCTGTGTGGAGTCTGCACGTTCTCCCCGTGTCAGCGTGGGTTTCCTCCGGGTGCTCCGGTTTCCTCCCACAGTCCAAAGATGTGCGGGTTAGGTGGATTGGCCAGGCTAAATTGCCCGTAGTGTCCTAAAAGTAAGGTTAAGGGGGGGTTGTTGGTTACGGGTATAGGGTGGATACGTGGGTTTGAGTAGGGTGATCATTGCTCGGCACAACACGAGGGCCGAAGGGCCTGTTCTGTGCTGTACTGTTCTATGTTCTATGTTCTATGTTCTATACAGAGAACTGTGCTAGAACATAGAACATAACAGCGCAGTACGGGCCCTTCGGCCCTCGATGTTGCGCCGACCTGTGAAACCATCTGAAGCCTATCTGACCTACACTATTCCATTTTCATCCATATGTCTATCCAGTGACCACTTAAATGCCCTTAAAGTTGGCGAGTCTACTACTGTTGCAGCAGGGCGTTCCCACCCCTACTACTCTCTGAGTAAAGAAACTGCCTCTGACATCTGTCCTATATCTACCACCCCTCAATTTAAAGCTATGTTTCCTCGTGTTGGTCATCTCCATCCGAGGAAAGAGACTCTCACTGTCCACCTATCTAACCCTCTGACTATCTTATATGTCTCTATTAAATCACCTCTCAGCCTTCTCCTCTCTAACGAAACAACCTCAAGTCCCTGAGCCTTTCCTCGTAAGACCTTCCCTCCATACAGGCAACATCCTAGTAAATCTCCTCTGAACCCTTTCCAAGCTTCCACATCCTTCCTATAATGTGGTGACCAGAACTGCACGCAGTACTCCAGGAGCGGCCGCACCAGAGTTATGTACAGCTGCAGCATGACCTTGTGGCTCCGAAACTCAATCCCCCTACTGATAAAGGCTAGCACACCATATGCCTTCTTAACGGCCCTATTAACCTGGGTGGCAACTTTCAGGGATTTATGTACCTGGATGCCGAGATCTCTCTGTTCTCTACACTACCAAGAATCTTGCCATTAGCCCAGTACTCTGCATTCCTGTTACTCCTTCCAAAGTGAACCACCTCACACTTTTCCGCATTAAACTCCATCTGCCACCTCTCAGCCCAGCTCTGCAGCTTATCTATGTCCCTCTGTATCCTATAACATCCTTCAGCACTATCCACAACTCCACCGACCTTCGTGTCATCTGCAAATTTACTAACCCATCCTTCTACACCCCACTTCCAGGTCATTATAAAATGACAAACAGCAGTGGCCCCAAAACAGATCCTTGCCGTACACCACTAGTAACTGAACTCCAGGATGAACATTTGCCATCAACCACCACCCTCTGTCTTCTTTCAGCTAGCCAATTACTGATCCAAACCGCTAAATCACCTTCAATCCCATACTTCCTTATTTTCTGCAATAGCCTACTGTGGGGAACCGCTATTAGTTCAATAAACCTGACTGAACTAACTTCAAGGTCTGGAGTATCTTCCTGATCTAAGCTGCATCCAGTTACAGCACGGTAGCATTGTGGGTAGCACAATCGCTTCACAGCTCCATGGTCCCAGGTTCGATTCCGGCTTGGGTCACTGTCTGTGCGGAGTCTGCACATCCTCCCCATGTGTACGTGGGTTTCCTCCGGGTGCTCCGGTTTCCTCCCACAGTCCAAAGATGTGCAGGTTAGGTGGATTGGCCATGATAAATTGCCCTTAGTGTCCAAATTGTCCTTAGTGTTGGGTGGGGTTGCTGGGTTATGGGGATAGGGTGGAGGTGTGGACCTTGGTTAGGGTGCTCTTTCCAAGACCAGGTGCAGACTCGATGGGCTGAATGGCCTCCTTCTGCACTGTAAATTCTATGAATACCAGTGTATCTAACACGACAGTCACCTCCTTCTGAGTGAAGAGGTTTCTCCTCACCTCTGTCCTAAATGGCCGACCCCCTATCCTGAGACTGTGACCCCTTGTTCTAGAACCCCCCAACCCCCTCCCCCTACCAGCAAAGGTAAGTGGAAAATCTAATTCTGCTGTTTTTCAGTTAAAAGTGCAGTGTGGAGCTGATTGGTTGAAGCTGCCCCCACCCTAATTGCTGAGAGGCAGTTATCTGTCAATCACCTGAGGCCTGTTTAGGGGCACATTGTATTCTCTCTTTGAAGTTAAGGTATTTTTTGAGTCATCGGTTAGCTGAGGTCTGTATAAAAGACAGACAGACAGCGCACACAGTAAGCTAGCACTTTTCCAGGAGGCACATCCGGAGTGAGACTCATCCAGAGTGGGGATTGAAAAATGGTAATTTGGTGCAGTGAGGTAATTTGGTGCAGAGTGTGAGGAGGTGCTTTTTAACCCTGGTAAGTGACTGGTAAGTAGTCTCTCTTTTTCTTTTCATTGTCTAATTTATTTATTTTTATTTTGAAATTCTAGTTGTTTAAGTTTACCAAGGCATGGCAGGAGATCCCAGACCCGTGTCATGCTCCTCGTGTGCGATGTGGGAGCTCAGGGACACGTCCACTGTCCCTGGCTCCTTCACGTGCAAGAAGTGTGTTCAGTTGCAGCTCCTGTTAGACCGCTTGACGGCTCTGGAGCTGCGGATGGACTCACTTTGGAGCATCCGCGATGCTGAGGAGGTCGTGGATAGCACGTTTAGCGAGTTGGTCACACCGCAGCTGAAGGTTACTGAGAGAGATAGAAAATGGGTGACCAAAGAAAGAGCAAGAGTAGGAAGGCAGTGCAGGTGTCCCCTGCGGTCATCTCCCTGCAAAACAGATATACCGCTTTGGATACTGTTGAGGGAGATGGCTCACCAGGGGAAGGCAGCAGCAGCCAGGTTCATGGCACCGTGGCTGGCTCTGCTGCACAGCAGGGCAGGAAGAAAAATGGCAGGGCTATAGTGATAGGGGACTCGATCGTAGGGGAATAGACAGGCGGTTCTGTGGACGCAATCGAGACTCCAGGATGGTATGTTGCCTCCCTGGTGCAAGGGTCAAGGATGTCTCGGAGCGGCTGCAGGACATTCTGGGGGGGGGGGAGGGTGAACAGCCAGCTGTCGTGGTGCACATAGGCACCAACGTGGGGGCCTCACGGTAGCATGGTGGTTAGCATCAATGCTTCACAGCTCCAGGGTCCCAAGTTCGATTCCCGGCTGGGTCACTGTCTGTGTGGAGTCTGCACGTCCTCCCCGTGTGTGCGTGGGTTTCCTCCGGGTGCTCCGGTTTCCTCCCACAGTCCAAAGATGTGCGGGTTAGGTGGATTGGCCATGCTAAATTGCCCGTAGTGTAAGGTTAATAGGGGGATTGTTGGGTTACGGGTATACGGGTTTCGTGGGTTTAAGTAGGGTGATCATTGCTCGGCACAACATCGAGGGCTGAAGGGCCTGTTCTGTGCTGTACTGTTCTATGTTCTATGTTCAACGATATAGGTAAAAAACGGGATGAGGTCCTACAAGCTGAATTCAGGGAGTTAGGAGTTAAACTAAAAAGTAGGACCTCAAAGGTAGTAATCTCAGGATTGCTACCAGTGCCACGAGCTAGTCAGAGTAGGAATGTCAGGATAGATAGGATGAATGCGTGGCTCGAGAGATGGTGCAAGAGGGAGGGATTTCAAATTCCTGGGGCATTGGGACCGGTTCTGGGGGAGGTGGGACCAGTACAAACTGTACAGTCTGCACCTGGGCAGGACTGGAACCGATGTCCTCGGGGGGGTGTTTGCTAGAGCTGTTGGGGAGGGTTTAAACTAATGTGGCAGGGGGATGGGAACCGATGCAGGAAGTTGGAAGGTAGTAAAGCAGGGACAGAAGCAAAAGGAAGTAAGGGGAAAAGTGCAAGGCAGAGAAGACATAGTCAAAAATCTAAAAGGGCGACAGTACAAGGTACAGTGACTGAGGGGAGCTCAGTGAATAGGCCCAGTAATACTAAAAGGAATAAAACTGGAGATGTAAGATTCAAACAGAGGTAAAAAAACCAACATAAGTGTACTTTACCTGAATGCTCGTAGTATTTGGAATAAAGTAAATGAGTTGATGGTACAAATCATCGTAAATGACTATGATTTAGTGGCCATTACTGAAACATGGTTAAAGGATGGTCACGACTGGGAGTTAAATATCCGAGGGTATCAAACTATTCGGAAGGACAGAGTGGATGGTAAGGGAGGTGGTGTTGCCTCTGTATTTAAGGATGACATCCGGGCAATAGTAAGGGATGACATCGGTGCTATGGAGGATAAGGTTGAATCCATTTGGGTGGAAATCAGGAATAGTAAGGCGAAAAAGTCACTGATAGGAGTAGTCTATCGGCCACCACATAGTAACGATATGGTGGGGCAGGCAGTAAACAAAGAAATAACTGATGCATGTAGAAATGGTACAGCAGTTATCATGGGGGATTTTAATCTACATGTCGATTGGTTTAACCAGGTCGGTCAGGCAATCTTGAGGAGGAGTTTATAGAATGTATCCGCGATAGTTTCCTAGAACAGTATGTAATGGAACCTACGAGGGAACAAGCGGTCCTAGATCTTGTCCTGTGTAATGAGACAGGATTGATTCATGATCTCATAGTTAGGGATCCTCTCGGAAGGAGCGATCACAATATGGTGGAATTTAAAATACAGATGGAGGGTGAGAAAGTAAAATCAAATACTAGTTGTTTTGTGTTTAAACAAAGGAGATTACAAGGGGATGAGGAGAAGAACTAGCTAAGGTAGACTGGGATCTAAGACTTTATGGTGGAACAGTTGAGGAACAACTGTTCCACCATAACTGTTTGGGGGCCTCACGGTAGCATGGTGGTTAGCATCAATGCTTCACAGCTCCAGGGTCCCAGGTTCGAATCCCGGCTGGGTCACTGTCTGTGTGGAGTCTGCACGTCCTCCCCGTGTGTGCGTGGGTTTCCTCCGGGTGCTCCGGTTTCCTCCCACAGTCCAAAGATGTGCGGGTTAGGTGGATTGCCCATGCTAAATTGCCCGTAGTGTAAGGTTAATGGGGGGATTGTTGGGTTACGGGTATACGGGTTACGTGGGTTTAAGTAGGGTGATCATTGCTCGGCACAACATCGAGGGCCGAAGGGCCTGTTCTGTGCTGTACTGTTCTATGTCTAACAGTGGAGAACCTTCCAAGTGATTTTTCACAGTGCTCAGCAAAGGTTTATACCAACAAAAAGGAAGGACGGAAGAAAGAGGGAAAATCGACCGTGGATATCTAAGGAAATAAGGTCTCCTTACTTGAAGGAGCCTCAACTGCTTCACTGGGCAAGGAATTCCATATTGAAGGAAAAAGCATATAAAGTGGCAAAGATTGCTGGGAGATTAGAGGACTGGGAAATCTTTAGGGGGCAACAGAAAGCTACTAAAAAAGCTATAAAGAAGAGTCAGATAGAGTATGAGAGTAAACTTGCTCAGAATATAAAAACAGACAGTAAAAGTTTTTATAAATATATAAGACAAAGAAGAGTGGCTAACGTAAATATTGGTCCTTTAGAGGATGAGAAGGGAGTTTTAATAATGGGAAATGAGGAAATGGCTGAGGAACTGAACAGGTTTTTTGGGTCGGTCTTCACAGTGGAAGACACAAATAACATGCCAGCGACTGATAGAAATGAGGCTATGACAGGTGAGGACCTTGAGAGGATTGTTATCACTAAGGAGGGAGTGATGGGCAAGCTAATGGGGCTAAAGGTAGACAAGTCTCCTGGCCCTGATGGAATGCATCCCAGAGTGCTAAAAGAGATGGCTAGGGATATTGCAGATGCACTAGTGATAATTTACCGAAATTCACTAGACTCTGGGGTGGTCCCGGTGGATTGGAATTAGCAAACGTGACGCCACTGTTTAAAAAAGGAGGTAGGCAGAAAGCAGGAAATTATAGGCCAGTGAGCTTAACTTCGGTAGTAGGGAAGATGCTGGAATCTATCATCAAGGAAGAAATTGCGAGGCATCTGGATAGAAATTGTCCCATTGGGCAGACGCAGCATGGGTTCGTAAAGGGCAGGTCATGCCTAACTAATTTAGTGGAATTTTTTGAGGACATTACCAGTGCAGTAGATAACGGGGAGCCGATGGATGTGGTATATCTGGATTTCCAGAAAGCCTTTGACAAGGTGCCACACAAAAGGTTGCTGCATAAGATAAAGATGCATGGCATTAAGGGTAAAGTAGTAGCATGGATAGAGGATTGTTAATTAATAGAAAGCAAAGAGTTGGGATAAATGGGTGTTTTCTCTGGTTGGCAATCAGTAGCTAGTGGTGTCCCTCAGGGATCCGTGTTGGGCCCACAATTGTTCACAATTACATAGATGATTTGGAGTTGGGGACCAAGGGCATGTCTCCAAGTTTGCAGATGACACTAAGATGAGTGGTAAAGCGAAAAGTGCAGAGGATACTGGAAGTCTGCAGAGGGATTTGGATAGGTTAAGTGAATGGGCTCGGGTCTGGCAGATGGAATACAATGTTGACAAATGTGAGGTTATCCATTTTGGTAGGAATAACAGCAAACGGGATTATTATTTAAACAATAAAATATTAAGCATGCTGCTGTTCAGAGAGACTTGGGTGTGCTAGTGCATGAGTCACAGAAGGTTGGTTTACAAGTGCAACAGGTGATTAAGAAGGCAAATGGAATTTTGTCCTTCATTGCTAGAGGGATGGAGTTTAAGACTAGGGAGGTTATGTTGCAATTGTATAAGGTGTTAGTGCGGCCACACCTGGAGTATTGTGTTCAGTTTTGGTCTCCTTACTTGAGAAAGGACGTACTGGCGTGTGCAGAGGAGATTCACTAGGTTAATCCCAGAGCTGAAGGGGTTGGATTATGAGGAGAGGTTGAGTAGACTGGGACTGTACTCGTTGGAATTTAGAAGGATGAGGGGGGATCTTATAGAAACATTTAAAATTATGAAGGGAATAGATAGGATAGATTGCGGGCAGGTTGTTTCCACTGGCGGGTGACAGCAGAACTAGGGGACATAGCCTCAAAATAAGGGGAAGTAGATTTAGGACTGAGTTTAGGAGGAACTTCTTCACCCAAAGGGTTGTGAATCTATGGAATTCCTTGCCCAGTGAAGCAGTTGAGGCTCCTTCATTACATGTTTTAAGGTAAAGATAGATAGTTTTTTGAAGAATAAAGGGATTAAGGGTTATGGTGTTCGGGCCGGAAAGTGGAGCTGAGTCCACAAAAGATCAGCCATGATCTAATTGAATGGCGGAGCAGGCTCGAGGGGCCAGATGGCCTACTCCTGCTCCTAGTTCTTATGTTCTTATCCAGCATGCCATCTGTCCGGCGCTGACAGAATTTTATACCTTTCAATTCGATCCCCTCTCATTTTTCTAAATTCAGTAATAGGCTAGGTTCTGCTGGGGTGCAACCTGTCCTGTTTGTACAGACCCCATCTCACCCAGAATCAGTCCCAATGTCTCAGGAATGCTAATCGGCCCCCCTTTACCACCTCCCAAGCCGCACATTCACCAGGTCCATTCTCCTATTTCTGGCCTCACCAGCACTCGCTCGCTAGGTTGGCACACCCGTGCAGTTTGGTCAGAATGTGGCATTGCCAATGCTTCCATGCCTTGGATGAGGTGTCAGCCATTATTTCAGAAAGAGCAGAGAGCCCACTTAGCCTTGGTTAACACCCGTGAATTAGTCTCTGGTTGTTGTGTGACTTTGTTGCGGCAGACTATCTGGCAGGGTTCCCAGTCCAGACAAGGAGCATAAACAGCCGCCTGCCAGTCCAGTGCTGCACTGGAGGAGTGCTGCAGTCTGGAGGAGTGCTGCACTGGAGGAGTGCTGCAGTGTCAGTGATAAGGCATTGAACCTGGGTCTGTCTGCCTATTCCAACATTGCAGCGCAGCAATGACTGCGCCTCATTGGCTGTCCTGAGTATTGGCTGTGTATTTGCAAATTTATCACCAACGTCCTTCAAGGGGATGTGTTAGATCTAAAACAAAGCTAGGACTGGCCAAATTACTCTTGCAGAGAGAGGGCAGGGGCTTGATGGGACAAAAGGCCTCTTTCTGTGCTGGAACCATTTGATGATGCAACGGTATACACTGGGTGAGCTGGAATTGAACCCTCCAATGGGTGGTGTTGGCAGGAGCGCTGTCCCACTCTCTGTGGGATTGACCCACTGAGGTGCTATCAGATTGAAGTGAAGCGTTGCTTCCATGTGGAGCGGGGTTGGTGAATTCAGTGACGGGGAGCTGCCCTTTCCTAAAGTAAATGGTTCAGCAACTCTCCTGCATTCACAGGCGCACTCTGGTCACACAACACACCCCTGAGCTAAAGGGGCAAGGTTGCCCCTGACTTCTGTCCAGCCCTGACTGATCAGTGATTACAACAACCACTTGTATTTCTACAGCACCCTTGATGGAATGAAACATCCCAAGTTGCTTCACAGCAGCATTGAAACCAAGTCTGACGCTGAGCTACATAAAGGGTCAGATGGTGACTTTGGTCAGTGAGGTAGGTTGTCAGGAGGTGGGTGAGGGGGAGAGACTGAGGGAGGGAGTTGCAGAGTTGGGGACCCAGTCAGCTGAAGGCCCGGCTGCCAATGGTGGAGGAATAATGATCAGGATCCCACAGAAGAGTCGTGTCCAGTTCCAGTGTCCACCCATCCCAGGGAACGGTGATGGATGGAAATGTTGACGAAGGAACGGACATTTTATGAAATGCCTTTCACAACTTCAGCAGGTTACAGCCAGTGAAATGCAGGGCATGATTCAGTGCCCCCATTGAGCCTGGCATGGGTCCGAGCGCAATGGCTGAATCACCTGTCAACCCGCAGTCGAGCTCTGTGCCAGGCCAATCACGAGTCACCCAACTCGCTCTGCCCGATGCAATCTGGATCTCTCTCGCTGGGCAAGATCCACATCGGAATGTTTACATTCCCGGATTTAGTCGACACCCTGCATCATCAGACTTGCCTGGGAGACCTGGCTCGGGCGCCAGTCAGTCCTGGTCACACAAACGTGGACCAGTTGGAACAGCATTAGGAAGGGTTGCCAAGGTCATTAGAGCCACCAGTGTGGTTGAGGTTAGGGAAGCCTGGCACCCTGGCACTTCCCATGGAACCTGGGCACTACCATCCTGTAACATGCACTCCTGTGCCACCCAGCCCTGTGCTATCCAGCCCTGTGCCACCCAGCCCTGTGCCACCCAGCCCTGTGCAAACCCTCTCCTGTGCCACCCAGCCCTGTCCCACCCAGCCCTGTGCCACCCAGCCCTGTGCCACCCAGCCCTGTGCCACCCACTCTGTGCAAACCCTCTCCTGTGCCACCCAGCCCTGTGCCACCCTCTCCTGTGCCACCAGCCCTCTGTCTCCCTGCACTAAATGGTGATACAATGGTACCTGATGGCAGTCAGCTGAAAGTTTCTGGAAGTTTTATCGGAAGTCAGTGGTTAGTTTGCCCAATTGTGATGCTGACCACCCACCTTGCAGCTGACTCCAGGCGTCAAGGGACTTGAGACAGGAGCTGGTTGGACAATCACCACCAGCCGAGGAGGGTTAGATGGAGACATTAAATTGAGCAAGGAACACCCCTGGGCATTCGGGCATCAGACATGTTTATCTTTCGAGAGAAACTGTGAGGTTCAACTGGGAATATTTCCCATTGGGATATGAAGCAGGGGAACTGCCTTTTCACCCAGTATCCCCTGGGGGTCTAGACCAAACGAGTGAGCCACTGGGGCCTGGAAGCTCTGACTTTCAACACTAATATTTCTGTACAAAGTTCCAGTGAATGGAATCTGGAATATTACATTCAGTCATGACACCACACCTCAGGAAGGGAAGTGTGGCCTGGGAGTGGTACAGAACTGATTCATCAGTATGGCACTGAGGCCAAGAGGGTGAAACCCCATATCCCTCACTCCACTCCATAGCCCGTCATTTCACTCCCCCTCATATTCCTCCTGCTTGGAGACGGCTGATTTCTCTTGAATAGATTATTACAATTAACCCCAATCACCCCAATAAACACACCCCAATCCCCCAATAAACCCACCCCAATGACCCCAATAAACACACCCCAATCCCCCAATAAACCCACCCCAATGACCCCAATAAACCCACCCCAATCCCCCAATAAACCCACCCCAATAAGCCCACCCCAATAAACCCACCCCAATCACCCCGATAAACCCAGCCCAATCCCCCAATAAACCCACCCCAATAAACCCACCCCAGTCACCCCAATAAACCCACCCCAATAAACCCACCCCAATCACCCCGATAAACCCAGCCCAATCCCCCAATAAACCCACCCCAATAAACCCACCCCAATCACCCCGATAAACCCAGCCCAATCCCCCAATAAACCCACCCCAATCACCCCGATAAACCCAGCCCAATCACACAAATAAAACTACCCCAATCACCCCAATAAACCCACCCCAATAACCCACCCCAATCTCCCCAATAAACCCACCCCGATCTCCCCAATAAACCCACCCCAATCTCCCCAATAAACCCACCCCAATCCCCCAATAAACCCACCCCAATAAACCCACCCCAATCACCCCGATAAACCCAGCCCAATCACACAAATAAAACTACCCCAATCACCCCAATAAACCCACCCCAATCTCCCCAATAAACCCACCCCGATCTCCCCAATAAACCCACCCCAATCTCCCCAATAAACCCACCCCGATCTCCCCAATAAACCCCACCCCAATAAACCCACCCCAATCGCCCCAATAAACCGACCCCAATCAAACTACCCCAATAAACCCACCCCAATCACCCCAATAAACCCACCCCAATTACTGCAATAAACCACCCCTATCACCCCAATAAACCCACCCCAATCTCCCCAATAAACCCACCCCAATCTCCCCAATAAACCGACCCCAATCAAACTACCCCAATAAACCCACCCCAATCACCCCAATAAACCCACCCCAATTACTGCAATAAACCCACCCCTATCAACCCAATGAAATCCAACCCAATCACCCCATTAAATCCACACCAATCCCTCCGATAAACCCACCCCAATCACCCCAATAAACCCACCCCAATCTCCCCAATAAACCCACCCCGATCTCCCCAATAAACCGACCCCAATCAAACTACCCCAATAAACCCACCCCAATCACCCCAATAAACCCACCCCAATTACTGCAATAAACCCACCCCTATCAACCCAATGAAATCCAACCCAATCACCCCAATAAATCCACACCAATCCCTCCGATAAACCCACCCCAATCACCCCAATAAACCCACCCCATAAACCCCAATAAACCCACCCCAATAAACCCACCCTAATCACCCCAATAAGCCCACCCCAATCACCCCAATAACCCACCCCAATCACCCCAATAAACCCACCCCAATCACCCCAATAAACCCACCCCAATCACCCCAATAAACCCACCCAAATAAGCCCACCCCAATCACCCCAATAAACCCACCCCAATCACCCCAATAAACCCACCCAAATAAACCCACCCCAATCACCCCAATAAACACACCCAATCACCCCAATAAACCCACCCCAAACACCCCAATAAACCCAACCCAATCACTGCAATAAACCCACCCCTATCTCCCCAATAAACCCACCCCAATCACCACAATCAACCCACCCCAATCACACCAATAAACCCACTCCTATCACCCCATTAAACACACCCAAATCACCCCAATAAACCCACCCCATTAAACCCCAATAAACCCACCCCAATCAACCTACCCCAATCACCCTAATAAACCCACCCCAATCACCTCAATAAACCCACGCCAATCACCCACTAAACCCACCCCAATAAACCCACCCCAATCACCCAATAAACCCACCCCAGTAAACCCACCCCAATAAACTCACCCCAATCACTCTGTATTAATCCACGGGAGGCAGGAGTTCCGTCACCACACCAATATTTATTTACAATAATGATATTACAGGAGCAGCTACAAACAGTGCTGCTAGCAGTCCAGTCAACTTAAGACTGGCTCACAAAGCCTACACAGGTGCTTATATGGGCCCCCTCAATGAGCTATCATTGAGGGAGCTCATACTCCAATTGGCCAACCAATAAAGCCAATTGGAGTTCATTACACCCCTCCCCCCCAATTTCCGAGGAATTCCTGCCAGCTGGCATTCCTCTGAGCTTCTTCCTGCTCCTCATGTCTGGTTCTGTCACCTCTGTGTCGTCCGCCGGATCGTTCTCCGACGTGGGCGGGGTGTACCTTATAGGTGCCCGTCTTTTCCTTGACGACCTCCTTGGAAGTTGTTCTTCCTCCTTGGGGAGAGGTGTCGCGGCGGCCTCTTCGAACGTCTCCATCTCCGACTCTGACGACTGGATGACGGGGTCTGGAGAAATTGCTCGGGGCTGGGGTGTGGGTATCCTTTCCGTCTGGGTTTTCCCAGCTTGAGGCGGTCCTGCTTCGCCTGCCTCCAGGTGTGGTTCCGCTGCCCTTATTTGGTCTAGGTGTTTCTTCAGCACCTTACCTCCTATCGAAACCTCATAGGATATGGGCCCTGTTTGGGACTCTACCGTGCCTTTGACCCACATTGGTCCATTTCCATAATTCTTGACCCAAACCGGTGCCCCCACCTGGAAATGTCTCTGCTGACGACTATTATCATGCCCCCTACGTTGGGCCTCCTGTTGTTTCTCCACTTTCCCCGTTAAATTTGGGAAAAGGAGACTCAGCCTCGTTCGCAGCCGCCTTCCCATTAAGAGTTCAGCTAGCGGTATGCCCGTTGTGGAATGCAGTGTGGTCCTGTAATCAAACAGCCAGAGGGAGAGCTTTGTGTCTATTGACGCTGCCGGCTGCTTCTTGAGTCCCGCTTTAAGTGTCTGGACCACTCTCTCTGCCAGGCCGTTGGTCGCTGGATGGTAAGGGGCCGTTTTGATGTGACGGACTCTGTTTTCCTTCAGGAATTTTCCAAATTCCCCACTTGTGAATGCCGTACCGTTGTCCGACACCAATACCTCCGGAAGTCCATGTGTTGCAAACGAGGCCCTGAGCTTGTCAATTGTCGATGCTGTGCTTGCCGTGTTTACCCGGTGGACGTCCAACCATTTGGAGTGGGCATCCACTATCACAAAAAACATTGAGCCCATGAAAGGGTGGGCGTGGTCAATATGCAGGCGGGTCCATGGTCTGCCTGGCCATTCCCACGGGTGCAATGGCGCCGTTGGTGGCACTCTTTGCCCCTGTTGGCACTCCTGGCACCGATGTACCAAGGCTGCTATGTCTGTGTCCAAACCTGGCCACCAAACGTAGCTTCGAGCTAGCATCTTCATTTTAGACACTCCTGGGTGTCCGTGATGTAACTCGGTTAAGATTGCCTGACGGCCCTGAGCTGGGACTATTACCCGGGCTCCCGTCTTCTACGGTTATTTGGTCCCTTCTGCTCCAGTATGGGTGCATCTGGGGCTCCACTGGTCTTTCCAGTTCCCCTGTTAGCAGTAAATGCTTCATCTTGGCTAAAACTGGGTCTTTTTGCGTCCAGAACCGAATATGTTGTGCGTCTACTGGTAGGGTGTCCAAAAAATTTAGAGTCATTACTGTCTCCTCTACTTTTGGTATTAGCGGCGGAGTGTCCGGGAGGGGAAGTCTGCTCAAAGCATCTGCATTTGCTACTCGCGTTCCCGGTCTGTGCTCCAGAACGTATCTATACGCCGCCAGTAGCAACGGCCAGCGTTGGATTCTAGCTGATGCAATCGGGGGGTATTGACTTGTCTTCTTTTAATAACCCTAATAACGGCTGATGGTCCGTCACTATGGTGAATTTCCGCCCGTACAGATACTGGTGAAATTTGTTTACTGCGAATATCACCGCCAGTGTACGCCATTTGGGCGTACGTCCTCTCAGCCATCGCCAAGGTCCTCGAAGCATAGGCTATTGGCCGTTCTTCCCCATTCCTTCCTCTATGGGCTAAGACGGCTCCTACCCTGTAGGGGGATGCATCACAAGTGACCACCAACTCCTTCCTTGGGTCATAATGCTCTAGGACATTTTCGGATGACCAGGTGTGGTTCCTTAATGTCCCTAAATGCTCGGTTTTGGCGGGTGGACCATTTCCATTCTTGCCCCTTTTTTAGTAGCTGGTGGAGGGGTTCTAGGATGGACGCCCTATTTTCAATAAATTTTCCATAATAGGTTACCAACCCGAGAAATGATCGTAACTCCTGGACCTTGGTGGGAGCTGGGGCTTCTTTTATTGCCCTTACTCTGTCTTCTAATAGGTGTAAGCCTGACTCGTCTACTTTATATCCCAGGTACGTCACTTGTGGGGCCAGAAAAACACATTTTTCCCTTTTTAGCCGTATGCCTGCCTTTGCGAAACGCCTGAGCACTTCCTCCAGGATCCTTAAGTGTTCCCTGTTTGTCCTACCCGTGATTAAGACAGCGTCCAAATAAATCGCCACCTGCGGTAGTCCCTGCAGAATATTTTCCATCGTACGCTGGAATATAGCGCACGATGATGACACTCCAAAAGGTAGCCTAGTATAACGAAAAAGGCCCTTTAGGGTGTTGATCATAGCGAACTTCTGGGAGCCCTTGTCCAGTTTTACCTGCAGGTAGGCGTGGCTCATGTCTAGTTTCGTGAAAAAAAGCCCACCTGCCAATTTGGCATATAGGTCGTCTATTTTCGGGATTGGGTATTTGTCCAGCAGTGCGTATTTGTTTACCGTCTGAAATCTCCACAGAAACGTATCGAGCTGTCTGGCTTCAATATTGGTATCACCGGCGCTGCCCATTCTGAGAACTGTACTGGTCTGATAATGCCATCGCGCCGTAACTTTTCTATTTTGTCATCTACTTTCTTCCTTAATGCAAAAGGTACCGGTCTGGCCTTACAAAATTTCAGAAGGGCTTCTGGGTCCACATGCAAAGTTGCTTTGGTGCCTATGATTTCCCCCAAACCTTCCTGGAAGACCTCCGGGTATTTTTGGAGTACTCCACTCAACTGCCCGCTTCCACTCTGGAAAATTTTAATCCAGTCTAATTTTAGGTCTTTCAGCCAATTTCGTCCAATTAAGCTCGGTCCGGAGCCCTCTACTATCGTCAACGGTAATCTGAGCAATTGTTTCTCATATTCCACGGGTACATGAGTCGTGCCTAGAACTTCCAGGGGTTCCCCCGTGTAGGTTTTAAGTTTCGTCAATGTTTTTGTTAGAGTTAGTGGCTGGAGTCCATCTTTGGTTTTTCTAAATTACTGATACGGCATCACCCGTGTCTATTTCCATTGGCGTTCCCTGTAGTTCCTGCGCCCCACTTGCTGCCTTTTCTAGGGACAGTGCGAGCTGTAACGCCAGCCTGCAGTCCAGCTCCGTTTCCGCCAACAGGCGTTTCTGTATTGTGAGGTTGTTTATACCACACACTAACCGGTCCCGAAGCATTTCATTTAGCGTCGGGCCGAACTCACATTTTTCTGCCAGCCTTCACAGGCGGGTCAAGAAATTCGTAATTGACTCCCTCTCTTCCCGCTTTGTTGTGTAGAATCTGTACCTACGCAAATTGAGGGGTGGTTTTGGGTCGTTGTGCTCTTTCACCAATTCGGTTAATTCTTGGAAAGTTTTTGTGTTCGGCGCATCGGGATAAGTCAGACTACGTATGATGGCGAAAGCTGAGGGTCCGCATGCCGACAGCAGGATAAGCCGTATCTTTGCGTCCATCAGTATATCATTTGCCCGGAAGAAGTAACACATTCTCTCCGCATACTGGGACCAGTCCTCAATAGCCGGGTCGAATGCCTCTAACCTCCCAAAAAATGGCATTTTTAAAATGGCAAGGCTTACCCTCCGAGTGTGGCAGCTGGTCTCGCAAAATTCTTATTTTACCTTGTCGCCACTGTAGTAATCTACGGGAGGCAGGAGTTCGGTCACCACACCAATATTTATTTACAACAACGATATTACAGGAGCAGCTACAAACAGTGCTGCTACAAGTCCAGTCAACTTAAGACTGGCTCACAAAGCCGACACAGGTGCTTATAAGGTCCCACTCAATGAGCTATCATTGAGGATGCTCATATTCCAATTGGCCAACCAATAAAGCCAATTGGAGTTCATTACACACTCCAATAAACCCACCCCAATAAACCCACGCCAATCACCCCAATAAACCCACGCCAATCACCCCAATAAACCCACGCCAATCACCCCAATAAACCCACGCCAATCACCCCAATAAACCCACGCCAATCACCCCAATAAACCCACACCAATCACTGCAATAAACCCACCCCTATCAACCCAATAAACACACACCAATCACCCCAATAAACCCACCCCAATCACCCCGATAAACCCACCCCTATCACCCCAATAAACCCACCCCAATAACCCACCCCAATCACCCCAATAAACCAACCCCAATCACCCCGATAAACCCACCCCAATCACCCCAATAAACCCACCCCAATAACCCACCCCACTCACCCCAATAAACCAACCTCTATCACCCCAATAAACCCACCCCAATCACCCCAACAAACCCACTCCAATCACACCAATAAAACCACCCTAAACACCCCAATAAACCCACCCCAATAAACCCTCCCAAATCACCCCAATAAACCCACCCCAATCACCCCAATAAACCCACCCCAATCACTGCAATAAACCCACCCCTATCACCCCAATAAACCCACCCAAATAAACCCACCCCAATCACTGCAATAAACCCAACCCAATCACCCCAACAAACCCACCCCAATCACCCCAATAAACCAACCCCTATCACCCCGATAAACCCACCCCAATCACCCCAATAAACCAACCCCAAACACCCCAATAAACCCACCCCAATCACCCCAATAAACCCACCCCAAACACCCCAATGACCCCACCCCAATCACCCCAATAACCCCACCCCAAACACCCCAATAAACCCACCCCAAACACCCCAATAAACCCACCCCAATAACCCACCCCTATAACCCCAATAAACCCACACATATCACCCCGATAAACCCACCCCAATCACCCCAATAAACCCACCCCAATAAACCCACCCCAATCACCCCAATCAACCACCCCAATCACACCAATAAACCGACCCCAAACACCCCAATAAACCCACCCCATTTACTGCAATAAACCCACCCCAATCACCCCAATAAACCCACCCCAAACACCCCAATGACCCCACCCCAATCACCCCAATAACCCCACCCCAAACACCCCAATAAACCCACCCCAATAACCCACCCCTATAACCCCAATAAACCCACACATATCACCCCGATAAACCCACCCCAATCACCCCAATAAACCCACCCCAATAAACCCACCCCAATCACCCCAATCAACCACCCCAATCACACCAATAAACCGACCCCAAACACCCCAATAAACCCACCCCAATTACTGCAATAAACACACCCCAATCACCCCAATAAACTCACCCCAATCACCTCAATAAACTCACCCCAATCACCTCAATAAACCCACCCCAATCACCCCAATAAATCCACCCCAATCAACCCAATAAACCACCCCAATAAACCCCAATAAACCCACCCCAATCACCCCAATAAACCCACCCCATCACCCCAATAAATCCACCCCAAACACACCAATAAACCCACCGCGTTCACCCCAATGGTTTATTGGGGTTTCACTCCAATAAAACCACCCCAATCACCCCAATAGAGCCACCCCAATAAACCCCAATATACCACACCAATCACCCCAATAAACCCACCCCAATGAACCCACTCCAATAAATCCACCCCAATCACTGCAATAAACCCACCCCATCACCCCAATAAACCCACCCCAAACACCCCAATAAACCCACCCCTATCACCCCAATAAACCCACCCCAATCACCCCAATAAACCCACCCCAATCACCCCAATAAACCCACCCTAATCACCCCAATAAACCCACCCTAAACACCCCAATAAACCCACCCCAATCACCCCAATCAACCCACCCCAATAAACCCACCCCAATCACCCCAATAAATCCACTCCAATCACCCACTAAACCCACCCCAATGACCCCAATAAACCCACCCCAATCACCCCAATAAACCCACCCCAATCACCCCAATAAACCCACCCCAATCACCCCAGTAAACCCACTCCAATCACCCCAATAAACCCACCCCAATCACCCCAGTAAACCCACCCCAATCACCCCAATAAACCCACCCCAATCACCCCAATAAACCCACCCCTATGACCCCAATAAACTCACCCCAATAAACCCACCCTTATCACCCCAATAAACCCACCCCAATCACCCCAATAAACCCACCCCAATCACCCAAATAAACACACCCCAATAAACCCACCCCAATCACCCCAATAAACCCACCCAAATAAACCCACCCCAATCACCCCAATAAACCCACCCCAATAAACCCACCCCAATAAACCCACCCCTATCACCCCAATAATCCCCACCCCAATCACCCAAATAAACATACGCCAATAAACCCACCCCATCACCCCAATAAACCTACCCCAATCACCCCAATAAACCCACCCCAATAAACCCACCCCATCACCCCAATAAACCCACCCCAATCACCCCAATAAACCCACCCCAATCACCCCAATAAACCCACCCCAATCACCCCAATAAACCTACCCCAATCACCCCAATAAACCCACCCCAATCACCCCAATAAACCCACCCCAATCACCCCAATAAACCCACCCCTATGACCCCAATAAACTCACCCCAATAAACCCACCCTTATCACCCCAATAAACCCACCCCAATCACCCCAATAAACCCACCCCTATCACCCCAATAATCCACACCCCAATCACCCAAATAAACACACCCCAATAAACCCACCCCATCACCCCAATAAACCTACCCCAATAAACCCACCCCAATCACCCCAATAAACCCACCCTTATCACCCCAATAAATCCACCCCAATCACCCCAATAAACCCACCCCTATCACCCCAATAATCCCCACCCCAATCACCCAAATAAACATACGCCAATAAACCCACCCCATCACCCCAATAAACCTACCCCAATCACCCCAATAAACCCACCCCAATCACCCCAATAAACCCACCCCAATCACCCCAATAAACCCACCCCAATCTCCCCATTAAACCCACCTCAATTACCCCAATAAACCCACCCCAATTAACCCAGCACATTCACCCTAATAAACCCACCCCAATAAACCCACCCCAATCACCGCAATAAACCCACCCCAATCACCCCAATAAACCCACCCCAATCACCCCAATAAACCCACCCCAATCACCTCAACATACCCACCCCAATAAACCCCAATAAACCCAACCCAAGAACCCCAATAAACCCACCCAATCACCCCAATAAACCCACACCAATCACCCCAATAAACCCACCCCAATCACCCCAATAAACCCACACCAATCACCCCAATAAACCCACCCTAATCACCCCAAGAAATCCACCCCAATCACCCCCCCCAAACCCACCCCAATCACCCCAATAAACCCACCCCAATGACTCCAATAAACTCAACCCAATCACCCCAATAAACCCACCCCAATCTCGCCAATAAACCCACCCCAATAAACCCACCCCAATCACCCCAATGAACCCACCCCAATCGCCCCAATAAACCCACCCCAATCTCGCCAATAAACCCACCCCAATGAACCCACCCCAATCTCGCCAATAAACCCACCCCAATAAACCCACCCCAATCACCCCAATAAACCCACCCCAATCGCCCCAATAAACTCAACCCAATCACCCCAATAAACCCACCCCAATCGCCCCAATAAATCCACCCCAATCACTGCATTAAACTAAATTCTACTGGATGAAACCCTTTTGCTGTGAGGACCATACTCTTTACTCACATTTGAGACAAAGATTGAGAAGTGGTTAAGAAATCCATTTTCACAGAGTAATTACTTATATTCTATAATATCTCCCACTTTTAGGTCAATAATGTAGTTAAAACTAAAACTAAAATTGAAAGGCTGCAGATACGGCTGAAAGTGTATCTGTTGAAGAGATAACAAGAAGATTGTCAAAGACCAACCTGTCCATTTTCCATTGAGATTCACTTCATCAGCTGAATTGAAGAGCGGGTCCTTGCTGCCCCAGACACACTGAAGGTGCCTGTGGGCATTGGGACAGTTTCTGAAAGGGGTTGGGAAGTGCTGTTGTCCAGGGAGTTATGTACGGAGTGGGTTAGAGTTCTCGCCATCCTTTGTAGTCTTCTAATGGTATGACAAGAATCAGAGAATTATTAAACCAGAGAAGGAGGCCATGTGGTCCCTCAGGTCGATGCTGGCTCCATGTAAAGAATCTCACTCAATCCCATCTTTACCTCATAGCCCTGGAATTCTTTTTCCCAATTCCCTTTTGAAAACCACATTGAATCTGCCCCGATTACACTCTCAGGCAGCGAATTCCAAATCCAACTAGTCTACAATTTCAGTTACAATGGGCGCGATTCTCCGCAAATGCGACGAGTCGTAAAGGCTACCGTGAAACTGGCCGTGTTCCACGGCAGCCTCCACGCCCCCTCCCGGGACCCGATTCTCCCCCCCGGGCGGGGCTAGCAGCGGGGCCCCGTGAAGCACGGCATCGCGGCCTTAGCGACCGTCGCTAAGTCCGCGTGCCAAGCGTCACGCCGGCTGACGCGCAAGGTGACGTCAGCCGCGCATGCGCGGGTTGGACGGCTCCAACCCGCGCATGCGCGGATGACATCATCACGCAGACGCGTCAAACCCTGGGAACTCGGCCCATCGGCCTGGGGAGAATCGCTGTTCGCCGTAAAAAACGGCGAGCAGCGATTCGTGTCGTGGGGGGCCGTGGTGGGGGGAGAATAGCGGGAGGGCGTGAAAATTGTCGGGAAGGCCCTCCCGCTATTCTCTGACCCGTCGTGGGCAGCGGAGAATTGCGCCCAGCGTAGATTGATTTGAACTAAAAGGTTCACTTCTTTGCAATAACTTTTGTTGACTGATACCCTTGCTTCAGTCGATTAATTGACACAACACATTTAACTCTGAATTAAATCACTTCTTTACTGAACACAAGTTAAAATCCCAATGCTTATCACTATTAATAAGAAACATACACTGTAGCGAATCACATAAATGATTCTATTTTCATCGCTATCACTACAAGACCACAAGGTCTGTTAATTATAATACTGTTCATACTTAAGTAATTTCTAGTGGACTTGTGGAGGAAGTAAGTGGTAAGTGCACTATTGCACAGGGCATAAGTAGGGATGAGTCCATCTTCAAGATGGAGGCTTGAGGGGTCTTCCTTCTGCAATATTGTTCATTGAGGTTTTGCTGATGAAATCTGTCTCTCCCTCCTGTACTGATCTCACTGGAACTGATCTCATGTTTCCAGTCATGTTCTCACACGGCAAGGAATTAATCACTGTCCTTGTGTTACGGATGTTCAAAGAGTTGTTACTCACTCAGGAGTCTTATTTCTTCTCAGGAGCACGACACATAGGGGTCTGTGTTCAATCACTGTCTGTCCAAGGAACAGCCACAGAATTGTCCAATGAGATCCAGTGTTCACTCCCGACTGCACAACAAAGAAAAAAGAATAAAGACCAGTACAGCACAGGAACAGGCCCTTCGGCCCACCAAGCCTGTGCTGACCATGCTGCCCGTCTAACCTAAAACCTTCTCCACTTCCTGGGTCCGTATCCCTCTATTCCCATCCTATTCATGTATTTGTCAAGATGCCCCTTAAATGTCACTATTGTCCCTGCTTCCACCCCCTCCTCCGGCAGCGAGTTCCAGGCACCCACTACCCTCTGTGTAAAAAACTTGCCTCGTACATCTCCTCTAAACCTTGCCCCTCGCACCTTAAACCTATGCCCCCTAGTAATTGACCCCTCTACCCTGGGGAAAAGCCTCTGACTATCCATTCTGTCTATGCCCCTCATAATTTTGTAGACCTCTATCAGGTCGCCCCTCAACCTCCGTCGTTCCAGTGAGAACAAACCGAGTTTATTCAACCGCTCCTCATAGCGAATGCCCTCTAGGAAACATCCTGGTAAATCTCTTCTGCACCCTCTCTAAAGCCTCCACATCCTTCTGGTAGTGTGGTGACCAGTATTGAACACTATACTCCAAGTGTGGCCTAACTAAGGTTCTATACAGCTGCAACATGACTTGCCAATTCTTATACTCAATGTCCTGTTCAGCATCCTGGTCTTTGCTGCCGACTCGCACTGTTTATGTTGCTTATACTGATATAGAGTTGGCCTTTTTAACCATCAGGATTTGCTTTACGAATACCCACCAGGTTGGAGTGTCTCTTTTAACGGCCATATTTCCCAGTAGGCTTTGTCATAATATACATCTATGTATATAATGGAGTGCAGACAGGCAGAGATTGACACACAGGATGACCAGTCAGCACACAGAACACAGCAGCCAATCACCAGACAGGACACGGCCACTACAAAGCCAGAGGGCACCAGTTTTCCCGCTCTCTTGGGATCCAGCCTCTGAGACAGTCAGAGCTCGTCAGCAACAACTAGAACAAACACCATGTGGTAGTCAGTTAGTCTGGTTAGGTTAGCCTCAGGTCTCCAGTCAAGTCAGCATAGTGTCAACCCACAGTTGAACATGTATAATAGTTTAGATGTTAAATATAATCGTGTTGCGTCTCATCAAGTGTTGGAGGTCTGTCTCTCGCTACACTGCATCAAACGCAGTCCACATCGACCCAGCCTGCCCAACACATCATGGTACCAGGTGGTGATGCTGAAAATTGACGGACCTACCTTGAGTGAATCAGCGTTGGCCAGCAAACAGCCATCCGGTGACATGGAAAACGTCCGCCCTCCTCCGCAGCTCCGCATCGCCGGCAACCTCGGTGCAAATTGGAAGATCTTCAAACGAAAGTTCTAACTCTATCTCAAAGCCACCGACCTCGAAGCCGCATCGGACGCCAGGAAGATCGCACTATTCCTCTCCACAGCCGGGGACCACGCCATCCACATCTACAACTCCCTCACATTCGCTGAAGGTGAAGACAAGACGAAATTTAAAACAGCCCTGCTGAAGTCCGACAGCCACGGCGACACTGAGGTGAATGAGAGCTTTGAACAGGCAGCACGGTAGCATAAATGCTTCACAGCTCCAGGGTCCCAGGTTCGGTTCCCGGCTGGGTCACTGTCTGTGCGGAGTCTGCACGTCCTCCCCGTGTGTGCGTGGGTTTCCTCCGGGGGCTCCGGTTTCCTCCCACAGTCCAAAGACGTGCGGGTTAGGTGGATTGGCCATGATAAATTGCCCTTAGTGTCCTAAAAAGTAAGGTTAAGGGGTGGGGGGTTGTTGGGTTACGGGTATAGGGTGGATACGTGGGTTTGAGTAGGGTGATCATGGCTCGGCACAACATCAAGGGCTGAAGGGCCTGTTCTGTGCTGTACTGTTCTACTGTTCTACTGAACAGTACGTTTTCCAGCAGAGGCTCCAGGGTAAGGATGAACCTTTTCAATCTCTTTTGACCCAGCTCCGCATCCTCGTGCAGTCATGTAACTATCACTTGACAACTGATTCCATGATCTGGGATCAGATTGTTTTCGGGGTCCACTCCGATTCCCTTCGCCAGCAGCTCCTGAAAGTCAAGCAGCTCACCCTCACCCTCGCCATCGAAACGTGCGTCCTACACGAACATGCTAACAACCGGTACTCCCACATCAGGGCGGCAGAAACGGCGTTAAATAAAATCGTGTTGCATCTTATCAAGTGTTGGAAGTCTGTCTCTTGCTACACTGCATCAAGTGCAGTCCACATCGACCCAGCCTGCATCAGGCTTAGGGCCAGGGCTGCACTCCCCAATCACAAATCACACCAGGTTGTAGAGACTTCACCATACGGCAAGACTTGAAATGGCGAATTCAGGCCATATGGGAAGAAAGAACACTTTAAATGGTGTATTCGGAAAGTTAATTAACTATTAAAAAGGTAACAACTCAGAAAGATATAAGGCAAAGTGTCAGTTAACAGCAATTAGCAGTAATTAACAGGACGAGGAGAAACAATTAACAATTGAGCAGATTTAACACCACTGTTCTCAGATCAGGAGGTGGTGATGTCTGACAACACGTGGATAAGATATAAAACACACCCCAACGTGGCTCCTTGAGATCCTTTTTTAAAACCTACAAGATAGTAAAAGGCCACCTTTGTTAATTGTAGGGAAATAGCCAATTGGTCTATACTTTGTTAACAATGAAACAAGAGTTAACCCATTGTGTTTGAACTAATTACATAGTCTGAGACAAATGGCTTCTCTTAAACTATGGGCGTGATTCTCCGCTCCCGCACGGCATTGGGAAGGCCAGCATGTACTCGGCCCAGTTTCACGACGGCGTCAGAGGCCGCTCCTCGCACCTTATTCACCCTCCCCCAGGGGGCTAGGAGTGGCGTTGTGAGAAACTCGGCCGCCGGGCCTTGACGCTTGCGTCAAAGCGGTGCGCCGAGAATGACGCGACGGCGGCGCCTAAGTGACGTCAGCCGCGCATGCGGAGATTGGCCGGTTCCAACCCGCGCATGCGCGGTTGCCGTCTTCCCCTCCGCTGCCCCCGCAAGACGTGGCGGCTTGATCTTGTGGGGCGGTGGAGGGGAAAGAGTGTGTCTCTTAGAGACGCCGGCCCAACGATTGGTGGGCACCGATCGCGGGCCAGTCCCCTCCCGAGCACGGCCGTGGTGCTCAATCCCCTCTCCACCCCCCACAGGCCCCAAACTTACCTTTCGCGCTAAGTTCACGCCGGCAGTGACCAGGTGTGGTTGCCGCCAGCGTGAACAGGTTGGGAACGTCAGGCCGCTCGGCCCATCCGAGCCGGAGAATCGCCGGTTGCCGTGAAAAACAACGAGCGGCGATTCTCCGAGCTGGAGGTGGGAGAATCGCGGGGGGTGCCAGGGCGGCGTGCCGTGATTCGCTCGGCCCTCCCGCGATTCTCCCACCCGGCGTGGGGAGCGGAGAATCACGCCCAGGGGTACGAAGAGTAAAAGAGTAAAGAGTAAAGAAATAGGAATGTTGGTCCGAATTGCTTCCTCCTATCTTGAGTTAGCCTAAGTGTTAACAAATAATCTGTTAACATAACTGTCATTTATAATCGAGACATTTGAGTAAAGACGACTCGTTCCTTCAATCAAGTTCGAATAACTTCATGTTATCATTCTACGCTGTTTAAAATTCTCATGACATTTAAGAATGATATTAAAATCAAGTTTTAAGTATTTATAATTATAACAGATAAATTTGTTGTGCTACAGATTACTTTTCAATCCTTGCTAACACATCAAGTAATGAATTGAGTATTAATCCAACGATGTGCAGGTTCAGTGCATCGACCATGGCCGGGACTCTCCCCTACCCGGCGGGGCGGGGGGTCCTGGCGGGATGGAGTGGCGTGACCCACTCCGGCGTCGGGCAAGTCTCCGCACCTTTAGGGGCGAAGCCCTCACATTGAGGGGCTAGGCCTGCGCCAGGGTGGTTCCCATTCCGCCGCCTGGCGTGAACGGCCTTTGGCGCCACACCAGCCGGGGCCGAAAGGACTTTGACGGTCGGCGTAAGTCTGCATATGCAGGGTCACTTCCGCCTCTGCCGTGGTGAAGGCCATGGCACAGGCCAGCCCGCCGATCGGTGGGCCTCGATCGCGGGCAGGCCACCGTGGGGGCACCCCCCGGGGTCAGATCGCCCCGCGCCCCCCCCAAGGACCCCGGAGCCTGCCCGCGCCGCCTGCTCCCGCCGGTCAGGTAGGTGGTTTAATCCACGCTGGCGGGAGAGGCCTGTCAGCGGCGGGACTTCGGCCCATCGCGGGCCGGAGAATCTCCGCGGGGGGGCCCGCTGACCGGCGTGGAGCGATTCCCGCCCCCGCCGAATCTCGGGGGGCGGAGAATTCGGGACACAGCGGGGGCGGGATTGATGCCGGCCCCGGGCGATTCTCCAACACGGCGGGGGGGGGTCGGAGAATCCCACCCCATATTTTTTATTAAAACAGTAAAAAATATATAGAAGGCCAGAGGGATCAAACAATAATTTAGTGTTGGAGAATCAGGGAACCCTCCCCTCAATGCCAACGTACAGGGAGGGGGGGTAGGACACTCTGATTATTAAAACAGATCACAGTTGTGGGGCGCGATTCTCCGCACCCGCGGAAAATCGCGAAGTCGGCTAGGAACGAGGCCGCGTAAATCACGTGCGCGATGACGCCGGAACGCGGCAACGACACGGACACGCCCACGTGACGCCGCCCGACGCCGTAAAAAGGCGCGGGCGAGCACAGAAACTGTAGGCCAAGGAGAGCAGCCCCACGATTCTTGGAGGCTGACGTGGAGACGCTGCTGGATTCAATCGAGCAGAGGAGGGGCATCATCTGCCCGCGTAGAGGGCATCGCCACCCTGCCAGCGCGGTGCGCCAGGCCTGGCGTGACGTGGCTGCTGCCGTCAGTGCTGTGGGGCAGACCCCTCGCTCTGCAGAGCAATGTAGGAAGAAGATGCACGACTTCACCAGGGCTGCCAGGGTAAGTGCCAAGAGGGTGCCCCCGGGTCACAACCATCCCTCCCCCCCTCTTTACTTAATCACCCACCTCCCCCCCGGCACGGGGGTGGAGGGGGATTGGGGCAGAGTGAGTTGAGGGTGGTTCACTAAGTTGTCACAGACCCAGCGCTCTGGCCCCCCTGGAGAGATGCAATGGTCTTGTTACAACTTGACCTCCAACCTGTGCCAGTATCTGAACAGACTGCTGATACCTGCCGTATTGTAATGATCTACCTATACCCCCTACCCCAACAGGACAAGACCGCTCACAACACTCCTGAGTGGAACAAGACTGGAGGGGGTTTGCCCATTCTGCACCCCCTCACCACGTTTGAGCAGAGGGCACTGGACCTTGTTGGGGGATCTGCCACCCGGAAGATTGCGCAATGCGAGGTTGGCGGAGCTGCAACAAGTGAGACAACCCTGCATGACAAACACCCCCCCTCCCCCATCCTCTGTCCCTTCACACACCCTGCCCACTTGGACACCTCCCCCATCCTCTGTCCCTTCACACCCTGCCCACTGGGTCACCTCCCCCATCCTCTGTCCCTTCACACCCTGCCCACTGGGTCACCTCCCCCATCCTCTGTCCCTTCACACCCTGCCCACTGGGTCACCTCCCCCATCCTCTGTCCCTTCACACCCTGCCCACTGGGTCACCTCCCCCATCCTCTGTCCCTTCACACTCTGCCCACTGGGACACTCGCCATGTGTTCACAACTCGCCGCCAGCAGCCGACAGAATCACTCACCGAATTTCTAAGGGAACTCAATAATTTGTCCAATGACTGTAATTACCAAGCGGTTACCGCGGCTGAACACAGGGAACTTGCGGTACGCGATGTTTTTGTAGCGGGCCTCAGGTCTAATTATGTGCACCAACGATTGCTGGAAAAGGGGGCCCAAGACTTAGAAATGACTGTGGAAGCTGCTACCACGATGGAGGTCTCCTTCCGCAGCCTTAACTCGTTCCCCGCGGACCCCGCGACCCAATCATGGGCCCCCGACCAGCGACTCCCCCAGGCCTGTGCTACGCGGCCGCCCAGCCACCATGCTGCTCCAGCCAGCCACCATGCTGCCCCAGCCAGCCACTATGCTGCCCCAGCCACTATGCTGCCCCAGCCAGCCACCATGCTGCCCCAGCCAGCCACTACGCTGCTCCAGCCAGCCACTATGCTGCCCCAGCCAGCCACTATGCTGCCCCAGCCAGCCACTATGCTGCCCCAGCCACTATGCTGCCCCAGCCAGCCACCATGCTGCCCCAGCCAGCCACTACGCTGCTCCAGCCAGCCACTATGCTGCCCCAGCCAGCCACTATGCTGCCCCAGCCAGCCACCATGCTGCCCCAGCCAGCCACTATGCTGCTCCAGCCACTATGCTGCCCCAGCCGGCCACTATGCTGCTCCAGCCTGCCACTATGCTGCTCCAGCCTGCCATTTCTGCGGCCAGAATCAGCACCCGCGGCAGCACTGCCCGGCCCGCAACACGACCTGCAGCAGCTGCGGGCGGAAAGGCCATTACGCTAGTGTGCCTCGCAAAAAGGGCCCCAGCTTCCAACTCCCTAGAGGCACGAAGTAATCGCTCCCCTCACTCGCAGGTCCGCGGGGCCCGAAACGCTGCGGCCTATGCCCCGACTCCGCCCCCTCCAGCTACGTGCGATCCATGGGGGCCACCATCTTGGCAAACCTCCACCATGCGGCCGGCCACGTGCGACTCATGGGAGCCGCCATCTTGGAAGCCATCTCCCTCGCTGCCCGCCACGTGCGATCCACGGGCCCGACCTGCATCTCCAAGCTTGGACAACTCATCGGAAGAATACGACTATGAACTCAGAGGGCAGTCATCACGGGGCCACTCCAGCACAGCTGATCGAGCCGTCGACTACCCGCAACTCAGCGCAGTCACTCTGGACCAATCACGCCCGAAGCATCTGCGAAATTCGATGGCAGAGGTCCATATCAACGGGTACAAAAAGCCATGCCTCTTCGACTCCGGGAGCATGGAGAGCTTCATACACCCAGACCTGGCAACGCGCTGGTCGCTCCCCGTTTTCCCCGTGCAGCAAACTATCTCACTCGCTTCAGGCTCCCATTCAGTCCAGATCCAGGGGCGCACCGCTGCGACACTCACAATCCGAGGCGCTAGCTACTCAAAATTCAAACTCTACCCTTTGCCCGACCTCTGCGCGCCACTCTTATTAGGCCTAGACTTCCAATGTAACCTCAAGAGCCTCACCCTCAGCTTCGGAGGGCCCCTGCCCCCACTCACTATCTGCAGCCTCGCTACGCTGCGAATCCCCCCCCCCTCCTCTCTTTGCCAATCTCACAAAGGACTGTAAACCCGTAGCCACTCATAGCAGGCGGTATAGCCTGCAGGGTAGGGTATTTGCCAGAGCAGAGGTCCGAAGGCTACTCAGTGAGGGGGTTATAGAGGCCGGCAATAGTCACTGGAGAGCTCAGGTGGTGGTCGTTAAGACCGGGGAAAATTTCCGTATGATTGTCGACTACAGTCAGACTATAAATAGATTTACGCTCCTCGACGCGTATCCCCTCCCCAGGATTGCAGACATGGTAAACCAGATCGCCCAGTACCGGCTCTTTTCCACGGTGGATCTGAAGTCTGCCTACCACCAGCTCCCAATCCGCCCAGAGGACCGTCACTACACGGCATTCGAGGCCGATGGCCGCCTCTTCCATTTCCTCCGGGTCCCTTTCGGCGTCACTAATGGGGTCTCGGTGTTCCAACGAGCAATGGACCGAATGGTGGACCAGTACGGGCTGCGGGCTACGTTTCCGTACTTGGACAATGTCACCATCTGCGGCTATGACCAGCAGGACCACGACGCCAACCTCCACCGTTTTCTCCAGACGGCACAGAAACTGAATCTCACGTACAACAAGGAGAAATGCGTTTTCCGCACATCCAGACTAGCCATCCTCGGCTATGCCGTGGAAAACGGAGTCCTGGGCCCAGACCCGGACCGTATGCAGTGGGAGTTCAGAGACAGAGAGAGAGCCCATAAAGCAGCGGAACTCCCCCTCCCCCATTGCCCCAAGCCCTCAAACGGTGCTTGGGTTTCTTTTCCTACTACGCCCAGTGGGTCCCTCAATATGCGGACAAAGCCCGCCCACTCTTTAGGGCCACACGATTTCCCCTGTCAGCCGAGGCATGCCAGGCCTTCAACGGCATCAAGGAGGACATCGCCAAAGCGGTCATGTGGGCGGTGGATGAATCCACTCCATTCCAGGTAGAGAGCGACGCCTCAGAGGTAGCTCTAGCAGCCACATTAAATCAGGCAGGGAGACCAGTCGCATTTTTCTCCCGTACCCTCTCCGCTTCAGAACTCCGACACTCTTCAGTCAAGAAAGAAGCACAAGCCATTGTGGAGGCTATTCGTTACTGGAGGCACTACCTCGCAGGTAGGAGGTTCACCCTCATCACCAACCAAAGATCGGTTGCCTTCATGTTCGACAACTCGCAAAGGGGCAAAATTAAAAACGACAAAATTCTGAAGTGGAGGATCGAACTCTCAACCTTCAATTACGACATTAAGTTTGGACCCGGGAACCTCAACGAGCCTCCGGATGCCCTATCCCGCGGGACATGCGCCAGCGCGCAGATTGACCGATTGAAAGTCATAGAACATAGAACATAGAACATAGAACGATACAGCGCAGTACAGGCCCTTCGGCCCTCGATGTTGCACCGACATGGAAAAAAAAAACTAAAGGCCATCTAACCTACACTATGCCCTTATCATCCATATGCTTATCCAATAAATTTTTAAATGCCCTCAATGTTGGCGAGTTCACTACTGTTGCAGGTAGGGCATTCCACGGCCTCACCACTCTTTGCGTAAAAAACCCACCTCTGACCTCTGTCCTATATTACCCCTCAATTTAAGGCTATGTCCCCTCGTGCTAGCCACCTCCATCCGCGGGAGAAGGCTCTCGCTGTCCACCCTATCTAACCCTCTGATCATTTTGTATGCCTCTATTAAGTCACCTCTTAACCTTCTTCTCTCTAACGAAAACAACCTCAAGTCCATCAGCCTTTCCTCATAAGATTTTCCCTCCATACCAGGCAACATCCTGGTAAATCTCCTCTGCACCCGTTCCAAAGCTTCCTCGTCCTTCCTATAATGAGGCGACCAGAACTGTACGCAATACTCCAAATGCGGCCGTACTAGAGTTTTGTACAACTGCAACATGACCTCATGGCTCCGGAACTCAATCCCTCTACCAATAAAGGCCAACACACCATAGGCCTTCTTCACAACCCTATCAACCTGGGTGGCAACTTTCAGGGATCTATGTACATGGACACCGAGATCCCTCTGCTCATCCACACTACCAAGAATTTTACCATTAGCCAAATATTCCGCATTCCTGTCATCCACAATGACCTCTGCCACCCGGGGGTCACCCGGCTCGCCCACTACATCAGGGCCCGAAACCTGCCTTTCTCCAACGAGGTGGTAAAAGCAGTCACCAGGGATTGCCCGATCTGTGCGGAGTGAAAACCGCACTTCTATAGACCAGACAGGGCCCACCTGGTCAAGGCGTCTAGGCCCTTTGAATGCCTCGCGATTGATTTCAAAGGGCCACTCCCCTCAACTAACAAGAACGTTTACTTTTTAAACGTCGTAGACGAGTTCTCCCGTTTCCCATTCGCTATCCCGTGCTCCGACATGACCTCCCACACAGTCATTAGGGCCCTGCATAGCATCTTCACCCTGTTTGTTTTCCCCAGCTACGTACACAGCGACCGGGGTTCGTCCTTCATGAGCGATGAGCTGCGTCAGTACCTGCTCGACAAGGACATTGCCTCGAGCAGGACTACCAGCTACAACCCCAGGGGGAACGGGCAGGTGGAGAGGGAGAACGCGACGGTCTGGAAGACCGTCCTACTGACCCTCCGGTCTAGAAAGCTCCAAGTCTCCCAGTGGCAGGAAGTCCTCCCAGACGCGCGGGAGTTCAGAGACAGAGAGAGAGCCCATAAGCAGCGGGAGCTCAGAGACAGAGAGAGAGCCCATAAAGCAGCGGGAGCTCAGAGACAGAGAGCCCAGAAAGCAGCGGGAGTTCAGAGACAGAGAGAGAGCCCATAAAGCAGCGGGAGCTCAGAGACAGAGAGAGAGCCCATAAAGCAGCGGGAGCTCAGAGACAGAGAGCCCAGAAAGCAGCGGGAGTTCAGAGAGAGAGAGAGAGCCCATAAAGCAGCGGGAGTTCAGAGAGAGAGAGAGAGCCCAGAAAGTGGCGGGAGTTCAGAGAGAGAGAGAGAGAGCCCAGAAAGTGGCGGGAGTTCAGAGAGAGAGAGAGAGCCCAGAAAGCAGCGGGAGTTCAGAGACAGAGGGAGCCCAGAAAGCAGCGGGAATTCAGAGACAGAGAGAGCCCATAAAGCAGCGGGAGTTCAGAGACAGAGAGCGCAGAAAGCGGCGGGAGTTCAGAGACAGAGCCCAGAAAGCAGCGGGAGTTCAGAGACAGAGAGAGAGCCCATAAAGCAGCGGGAGTTCAGAGAGAGAGAGCGCAGAAAGCAGCGGGAGTTCAGAGAGAGAGAGCCCAGAAAGCAGCGGGAGTTCAGAGACAGAGGGAGCCCAGAAAGCAGCGGGAGCTCAGAGACAAAGGGAGAGCCCAGAAAGCAGCGGGAGCTCAGAGACAAAGGGAGAGCCCAGAAAGCAGCGGGAGCTCAGAGACAAAGGGAGAGCCCAGAAAGCAGCGGGAGCTCAGAGACAGAGAGAGAGCCCATAAAGCAGCGGGAGTTCAGAGACAGAGGGAGCCCAGAAAGCAGCGGGAGTTCAGAGACAGAGGGAGCCCAGAAAGCAGCGGGAGTTCAGAGAGAGAGAGAGAGAGAGCCCAGAAAGCAGCGGGAGTTCAGAGACAGAGAGAGAGCCCAGAAAGCAGCGGGAGCTCAGAGACAGAGAGCCCATAAAGCAGCGGGAGTTCAGAGACAGAGGGAGAGCCCATAAAGCAGCGGGAGTTCAGAGACAGAGGGAGAGCCCAGAAAGCAGCGGGAGTTCAGAGACAGAGAGCCCAGAAAGCAGCGGGAGTTCAGAGACAGAGAGAGAGCCCAGAAAGCAGCGGGAGTTCAGAGAGAGAGAGCCCATAAAGCAGCGGGAGTTCAGAGGGACACAGGATAAAAGAGCGCGAGGAGAGCGGCGGGGTGCCAGTGAAAGAGCGGGAGGGGACACATTGAGAGCGGGGGAGCGGCGGGGTGCCAGTGGGAGCAAAGATAATATAAGACGGGAACCGTAAGTACGACCCGCGGACTTCTGGGAAGGATTTTCTCCCAGCCAATAAATTCTGGTGGAGAGGAAACCCGAGACACTACACGTATAGTGTCTCACACCCGCCCTCCTCCTCTAACCTAATAATAAGACCCATTGGGGTGAGCAGGTAAGTGCTATATTATATTATTATTTTTTATTTATTTTATATTTGTTTACCAGAACTTGGTTGAAATTAAGTGGTATGGCAGGGAAGGTAGTGCAATGTTCCTCCTGCAGGATGTTTGAGGTGAGGGATGCTGTTAGTGTCCCTGCTGATTTTACCTGCAGGAAGTGCAGCCAGCTCCAGCTCCTACAAGACCGAGTTATGGTACTGGAGCTGGAGTTGGATGAACTTCGGATCATTCGGGAGGCAGAGGTGGTCATAGATAGGAGCTTCAGGGGAGTAGTTACATCAAAGACTGGAGATAGATGGGTAACTGTAAGAGGGACTGGGAAGAAGCAGACAGTGCAGGGACCCCCTGCGGTCGTTCCCCTGAGTAACAAGTATACCGTTTTGGATACTTGTGGGGGGGACAACTTACCAGGGGTAAGCCATGAGGTTGGGACTCTAGCACGGAGTCTGTCCCTGTTGCTCAGAAGGGAAGGGGGAGAGGAGCAGAGCATTAGTAATTGGGGACTCAATAGTCAGGGGCACAGATAGGAGATTTTGTGGGAGCGAGAGAGACTCACGTTTGGTATATTGCCTTCCAGGTGCAAGGGTAAGTGATGTCTCGGATCGTGTTTTCCGGGTCCTTAAGGGGGAGGGGGAGCAGCCCCAAGTCGTAGTCCACATTGGCACTAACGACATAGGTAGGAAAGGGGACAAGGATGTCAGGCAGGCCTTTAGGGAGCTAGGATGGAAGCTCAGAGTGAGAACAAACAGAGTTGTTATCTCTGGGTTGTTGCCCGTGCCACGTGATAGTGAGATGAGGAATAGGGAGAGAGAGCAATTAAACACATGGCTACAGGGATGGTGCAGGCGGGAGGGATTCAGATTTCTGGATAACTGGGCTCTTTCTGGGGAAGGTGGGACCTCTATAGACAGGATGGTCTACATCTGAACCTAAGGGGCACCAATATCCTGGGGGGGAGATTTGTTAGTACTCTTTGGGGGGGTTTAAACTAATTCAGCAGGAGCATGGGAACCTGGATTGTAGTTTTGGGGTACGGGAGATTGAGAGTAGAGAGGTCAGGAGCACAGATTTGACTTCGCAGGAGGGCGCCAGTGTTCAGGTCGGTGGTTTGAATTGTGTCTATTTCAATGCCAGGAGTATACGAAATAAGGTAGGGGAACTGGCAGCATGGGTTGGTACCTGGGACTTCGATGTTGTGGCCAGTTCAGAGACATGGATAGAGCAGGGACAGGAATGGTTGTTGCAGGTTCCGGGGTTTAGGTGTTTTAGTAAGCTCAGAGAAGGGGGCAAAAGAGGGGGAGGTGTGGCGCTGCTAGTCAAGGACAGTATTATGGTGGCAGAAAGGATGCAAGATGGGGACTCTTCTTCCGAGGTAGTATGGGCTGAGGTTAGAAACAGGAAAGGAGAGGTCACACTACTGGGAGTTTTCTATAGGCCACCTAATAGTTCTAGAGATGTAGAGGAAAGGATGGCGAAGATGATTCTGGAAAAGAGCGAAAGTAACAGGGTAGTTGTTATGGGAGACTTTAACTTTCCAAATATTGACTGGAAAAGATATAGTTCGAGTACATTGGATGGGTCGTTCTTTGTACAATGTGTGCAGGAGGGTTTTCTGACACAATATGTTGACAGGCCAACAAGAGGTGAGGCCACATTGGATTTGGTTTTGGGTAATGAACCAGGCCAGGTGTTAGATCTGGAGGTAGGTGAACACTTTGGAGACAGTGACCACAATTCGGTGACCTTTACATTAGTGATGGAAAGGGATAAGTATACCCCGCAGGGCAAGAGTTATAGCTGGGGGAAGGGCAATTATGATGCCATTAGACATGACTTAGGATGTGTAGGTTGTAGGCTGCAAGGGTTGGGCACACTGGATATGTGGAGCTTGTTCAAGGAACAGCTATTGCGTGTTCTTGATAAGTACGTATCAGTCAGGCAGGGAGGAAGGGGTAGAGCGAGGGAACCGTGGTTTACCAAAGAAGTGGAATCTCTTGTTAAGAGGAAAAAGGAGGCCTATCTGAAGATGAGGCGTGAAGTTTCAGTTGGGGCGCTTGATAGTTACAGGGAAGCGAGGAAGGATCTAAAGAGAGAGCTAAGACGAGCAAGGAGGGGACATGAGAAGTCTTTGGCAGGTAGGATCAAGGAAAACCCAAAAGCTTTCTATAGGTATGTCAGGAATAAAAGAATGACTAGGGTAAGAGTAGGGCTAGTCAAGGACAATGGTGAGAAGTTGTGTGTGGAGGCTGAGGAGATAAGCGAGATACTAAATGAATACTTTTCGTCAGTATTCACTCAGGAAAAAGATAATATTGTGGAGGAGAATGCTGAGACCCAGGCTATTAGAATAGATGGCATTGAGGTGCGTAGGGAATTCTGGACAAGATGAAAATAGATAAGTCCCCGGGGCCTGATAGGATTCTCTGGGAAGCCAGGGAAGAGATTGCTGAGCCTTTGTCTTTGATTTTTAGGTCATCATTGGCTACAGGAATAGTCATGATGTGGAGATGCCGGCGTTGGACTGGGGTGAGCACACCTGAAGAAGGAGCCGTGCTCCGAAAGCTCGTGTTTGAAACAAACCTGTTGGACTTTAACCTGGTGTTGTAAGACTTCTTACTGTACAGGAATAGTGCCAGAGGACTGGAGGATAGCAAATGTGGTCCCTTTGTTCAAGAAGGGGAGTAGAGATAACCCCGGTAACTATAGGCCGGTGAGCCTAACGTCTGTGGTGGGTAAAGTCTTGGAGAGGATTGAAAAAGATACGATTTATAATCATCTAGATAGGAATAATATGATTAGGGATAGTCAGCATGGTTTTGTGAAGGGTAGGTCATGCCTCACAAACCTTATCGAGTTCTTTGAGAAGGTGACTGAACAGGTAGACGAGGGTAGAGCAGTTGATGTGGTGTATATGGATTTCAGTAAAGCGTTTGATAAGGTTCCCCACGGTCGGCTATTGCAGAAATTACAGAGGCTGGGGATTGAGGGTGATTTAGAGATGTGGATCAGAAATTGGCTAGTTGAAAGAAGACAGAGAGTGGTGGTTGATGGGAAATGTTCAGAATGGCAGTTACGAGTGGCGTACCACAAGGATCTGTTCTGGGGCCGTTGCAGTTTGTCATTTTTATAAATGACCTAGAGGAGGGCGCAGAAGGATGGGTGAGTAAATTTGCAGACGACACTAAAGTCGGTGGAGTTGTAGACAGTGCGGAAGGATGTTGCAGGTTACAGAGGGACATAGACAAGCTGCAGAACTGGGCTGAGAGGTGGCAAATGGAGTTTAATGTGGAGAAGTGTGAGGTGATTCACTTTGGAAAGAATAACAGGAATGCGGAATATTTGGCTAATGGTAAAATTCTTGGTAGTCTGGATGAGCAGAGGGATCTCGGTGTCCATGTATATACTCGCCAACATTGAGGGCATTTAAAAGTTTATTGGATAAGCATATGGATGATAAGGGCATAGTGTAGGTTAGATGGCTTTTAGTTTTTTTCCATGTCGGTGCAACATCGAGGGCCGAAGGGCCTGTACTGCGCTGTATCGTTCTATGTTCTATGTTCTATGTATTAGGTCCCTTTTGTGCAGTACGACCAATCAGACCCCTCACGAGAGGCTCTTCATTTTTTCCAGGGGCACTACCACGGGGGTCTCACTTCCGGCATGGCTGAGGACACCGGGCCCCGTACTTCTGAGGAAACACGTCAGGGCGCACAAAACCGACCCCCTTGTTGAAAAGGTGCGCCTGCTCCACTCCAATCCCTAATACGCATTCGTCGAGTTCCCTGACAGCCGTCAGGACACGGTATCCCTCCGGGATCTGGCACCCACAGAAGGACCCCTCACCCTACACACCATGCTGCCGCCCCCTCGCGCTCCCGAGCCTGCGAGCTCGCTCCACCAGTTCCGTGCACCCGTGCCGGCCAACCCCCAGCGCCCCCAGTCCCCGGTCGAACCAGGAGAGTATAAAGCTCGGATCCAACCCTCCCTGGAGTCCGCCATCGTACCCCAGCCATCCAGCCACCACAAGAGGCTGAAACCCCGGTGCTCCGCAGATCACAACGGACAATTCGACCACCAGGCAGACTGACGTTGTAGCTCACCACCCCCGCCGGACATTGATTTTTTTGCAGAGGGTGAATGTGGTGAATGTAATATGATATTTCACACTATGTCTTTGTAAGTGCAATAGCGTTATCCGACCACTATGGGGAGTAGCTCTGGGAGTACTCAAGAACTTGTACAGGGCTCCACCCTTGGCTCCGCTCACAACTCCTCCCCTAGTGCAGCTGTATAAATACCCTTGTCCAGAGTCAGCCTGCAGTTCACTGAGAGTTCATCAACGGGTAACAGGCTGGCTCTGTAGTAAGTCGATTAAAGCCTAGATTCAAATCGGAAACACGTGTCTGGTGAATTGATGGTTCCATCACCTGGCACTTGTGTGGTGTGAATGTAATTTGCCACTTGTCCCCTGCACAAGCTCAACCTCATAAGGTTGGTGGAGCAGATGGAGGAGGAGTTCAAGAGGTGGGATATGTTACCGCTGTCACTGGCGGGGAGGGTGCAGTCTGTTAAGATGACGGTGCTCCCGAGGTTTTTGTTCCTGTACCAGTGCCTCCCCATCCTTATCCTGAAGGCCTTTTTTTAGGAGGGTCAACAGGAGTATTACGGGATTTGTGTGGGCGCATGGGACTCCGAGGGTGCAGGGATAGGTGGGGGCTGGCGTTGCCCAACCTCTGTGGGTACTATTGGGCTGCCAATGCAGCGATGGTGCGTAAGTGGGTAATGGACGAGTAAGGGGCAGCATGGAAGAGGATGGAGCTGGCGTCATGTGTGGGCACGAGCCTGGAGGCGCTGGTAATGGCGCCGTTGCCACTCCCTCCAACGAGGTCTACCACGAGCCCGGTGGTGGCGGCTACCCTCAAAATTTGGGGGCAATGGAGACGGCATAGGGGAGAGGTGGGAGTCTCGATGGAGGCCCCGATACGGGGGAACCATCGGTTTGTCCCAGGGAGCATTGATGGCTGATTTCTGGGCTGGCACAGGGTAGGGATTAGGAGGTTGAGGGACCTGTTTGTGGAGGGGAGGTTTGCGAGCTTGGGGGAGTTAGAGGGGAAGTTTGGGCTCCCCCCCGGAACATGTTTAGGTACATGCAGGTTAGGGCGTTTGCCAGGCTGCAGGTGGAGGGGTTCCCCTTGCTGCCCCCACGTGGGGTACGGGACAGGTTAGTCTCGGGGGTGTGGGTTGGAGGAGGGAGGATTTCGGACATATACCGGGTAATGCAGGAGGTAGACGAGGCCTTGGTGGAGGAACTGAAGGGAAAATGGGAAGATGAGCTGTGTGAGGAGATTGAGGAGGGGACGTGGGCAGATGCCCTGGAGAGAGTGAATTCCTCCTCTTCCTGTGCAAGGCTTAGCCTCATACAGTCCAAGGTGCTGCATAGGCCCACATGACTGGGACGAGGATGAATAGGTTTTTCGGGGGCGAAGACAGGTGTGCTAGGTGCTCGGGGAGCCCAGCGAACCACGCCCATATGTTTTGGGCGTGCCCAGCGCTGGGGGAGTTTTGGAAGGGGGTAGCAAAGAAGGTGTCGAGGGTGGTGGGATCCAGGGTCAAGCCAGGCTGGGGACTCGCAATTTTTGGGGTTGCAGTGGATCCAGGAGTGCAGGAGGCGAAAGAGGCCGGTGTTCTGGCCTTTGCGTCCCTAGTAGCCCGGCGGAGGATCTTGCTCCAATGGAAGGATGCGAGGCCCCCAAGCGTGGAGGCCTGGATCAATGATATGGCGGGGTTCATTGAATTGGAGAAGGTGAAATTTGTCCTGAGGGGATCAGTACAGGGGTTCTTTAGGCGGTGGCAGCCCTTTCCTGGACTTCCTGGCGGAACGGTAGGGAAATAGGCCGCAGCAGCAGCAACCGGGGGGGAGGTGGTTTGGTTCAGTGGGAGGGAGAACTGTGTACATGGGTTTGTGGGATGTGGCGGGTGTTGTCTCTTTCCCTTTTGTTGTTTGGGTGTTCTTTTGTTTTTTCTTTTGTTTGTAGTTGCTTTTGAAGTTGGGTGGGTATTGTTCTTGGGTTTTTACCGCGGTTGATTTGTTAATGTTGTTGTGATGTTTATATTTTGTAAAAATTTCAATAAAACTTATTTAACAAAAAAATACTTGCCACTTGTTAGCCCGAGCCTGGATATTGTCGCTTTCCTGTCAGTAGCAGGAGTGGTGGGGGGGGGCAATTCAGAGTTGACATTGCTGTTAATACTGATCAGTCACAGCTCTTACTCAATCCTTTTAACTGTGTTAGAGTAGATTAGATTCCTCATTACGGATCTCCAGTCGCCACAGGCAATGTCTAATTGTCTCATTAGATGTTGGAGCTGACTTTTAGCCTTTACATGTGTTTCATAAATTGCAGATGAGTAAAGCTTGAAAAGTCCCAATGGTCCGACGGCTGGCCTGATCCCGCAGCCTGGGAACTCCGAGACTGGCTCCGGGGATGACGGTAGTGTCCTGTGTGGAGATAGTGAGGAGAAGGGACACATTTTCCCTGTAGTTTTGACAAACAGAAGACGATCCCATTGAAAGGTACAAAGTTCACGTTGGAGATTTGTGGACATTACGGGATAGGGGTGGAAGAGTGCTGCCGAGGTCGAAGGTCGAGCAGGATTTTGTTGAATGGCAGAGCAGGCTCGAAGGGCCGAATGGCCTCCTCCTGCTTCTATGTATTTTCTTCTGAATTCCCTGAGAGTTCCTCTTGCTCCGTGAACCCAAAGGACTTTTTTCCCAAGTACATCTGGGAACAGTAGTTTACTGCTCATATCACTGGACTGGTATTCCAGAGGTTTGGGTTAATGACATTGAATTCCATCCGGATTGAATTCCACCTGGGCAGCTGGGGAACTTAAATTCAATAAATCTGGAATAAATCCAGTCTCTATGAGATTGTCACAAAACTTCTCTGATTTATTGACATTGGTGAGGGGAGTTGGGGAGGAGGATCCCAGACCCACAACAATATGGGTTGTTAATGTCGTCTCAACTACATTGTTCAGTGCCAGAGAAATAGTGAAGGATATCGATTGTCTTTGAGCAGAAACTCCTGTTAATTGACCTGGGGAGGCCTCCATACAAACTTGCAGGAGTTGCCTACCTTCCATGGCGAACTGATCAATGTCTGTCAGGAGTACAATAATAATAATAATCTGTATTGTCAGAAGTAGGCTGACATTAACACTGCAATGAAGTTACTGTGAAAATCTCCTGGTCACCACATCCCGGCACCTGTTCGGATACAGTGACGGAGAATTCAGAATGTCCTGTTTACCTAACATCAAGGGCGGGATTCTCCGTGAATCAGCGGGACGGGTCACTCCGGCGCCGAGGAGTGACGTGAACCACTCCGGCGTTGGGCTGCCCCGAAGGCGCGGACTCCTCCGCAGCTTCAGGGGCGAGGTCGGCGCCAGTGTGTTTGTTGCCATGCCAGCCGGCCGCTGCGAGTTGGTGCATGCACGGGAGTGCCAGCGTGTGCTTCTCCGCACCGGCCAAAGCGGTGGTTGACAGCGGGCGTTGTAGAGGAAAAGAGTGCCCCCACGGCACAGGCCTGCCCGCAGATCGGTGGGCCCCGATCACGGGCCAGGCCACCGTGGGGACACCCCCCCCGGGGTCAGATCGTCTCCCCCCCCCCCGTGCACCTCCGAGGACCCTGCAGGCCGCCCATGCAGCCAAGTCCCGCCGGTAAGGACCTGTTGTGATTTTCGGGACCGGCCGAAAAGGGCGGCCACTCAGCCCATTGCAGGCCGGAGAATTGCCGGGGGGGGCGCTGCCAACGGCCCCGACCGGCGCGGTGCAATTCCCGCCCCTGCCAAAACGCCGGAGAATTCGGCAACTGGCGGGAGTGGGCTTCAGGCCCCTCCCGTCTTTCGGAACTTGTGGGATGAAACAGGAGCACCCGGGAGGAAACCCACGCAGACACGGGGAGAACATGCAGACTCCGCACAGACAGTGACCCAGCCGGGAATCAAACCCAGGTGCCTGGCACTGTGAAACCATAGTGCCAACCACTGTGCCAACATGCCACCCAATGTTGGAGGCTTTACCATCACTAGCCATTGTTAGAGAGCTGCTATTCAGGAACCTGCACCTCCACCGGTAGGGGTTAACTGAAGGGAGGGTTCAGGGCGTGGGGGAGGACCAGAGTTGGAGGCCTGTTGGGTGGTGGAGGAGGGTTGGACGACACCAGCTGCTCGCTCATTGTTCACGATCACCTCATTGTCAAAGAGAACCACAGCCTGAAAATGGTGGTGTTCAGTCTCGACTGCATTTCGAGGTGTCAAACTGCAAGCTAATGCAGGGTTCCCGTCTGAACTGACACTTCTACCCTTCCGGGATCCATATCCCTCTATTCCCATCCTATTCATGTATTTGTCAAGACAGCCCTTATCGTTCCTGCTTCCACCAGTCATGCATTTTGGAAGGTCTAATACCGATGGGAAATATGCATTAATTGGCCGATTGCTTCGGAATATTGACAGGCAGAGGGATCTGTGATTACAGGTCCACAGGTCACTGAAAATGGCACAGGTGGAGAAGATAGTCAAGAAGGCATACGGGGCAGCACGGTGGCACAGTGGTTAGCACTGCTGCCTCACGGCGCCAAGGACCCAGGTTCGATCCCGGCTCTGTGTCACTGTCCGTGTGGAGTTTGCACATTCTCCCCGTGTACATAGAACATAGAACAGTACAGCACAGAACAGGCCCTTCGGCCCTCAATGTTGTGCCGAGCCATGACCACCCTACTCAAACCCACGTATCCACCCTATACCCAGAACCCAACAACCCCCCCCTTAACCTTACTTTTTTTTTATTAGGACACTACGGGCAATTTAGCATGGCCAATCCACCTAACCCGCACATCTTTGGACTGTGGGAGGAAACCGGAGCACCCGGAGGAAACCCACGCAAACAGGGGGAGGACGTGCAGACTCCACACAGACAGTGACCCAGCCGGGAATCGAACCTGGGACCCTGGAGCTGTGAAGCATTTATGCTAACCATCATGCTACCCTGCTGCCCCTAGTAATTGATCCCTCTACCCTGGGAAAAAGCCCCTGACTATCCACTCTGTCTATGCCCCTCATGATTTTGTAGACCTCTATCAGGTCGCCCCTCAACCTCCGTCGTTCCAGTGAGAACAAACCGAGTTTATCCAACCTCTCCTCATAGCTAATGCCCTCCATACCAGGCAACATCCTGGTAAACCCCTCCTGTACCCTCTCCGAAGGGTGTCTGCGTGTCTGCGTGGATTTCACCCCCACAACCCAAAGATGTGCAGGGTAGGTGGATTGGCCACGCTAAATTGCCCATTATTTGGGAAAAATGAATTGAGCGCTCAAATTTATTTTTTAAAAAGCAGGCATACGGCATGCTTGCCTTCATTGGCTGGGGCATTGAGTTAAATATTAGCAAGTCATGTTTCAACTTTATTGAATCTTAGTTGGCTGCTTTGGAATGTAGTGTTTTGGATGTGAAGGCTTCGGAGAGGGTACAGGAGGGGTTTACCAGGATGTTGCCTGGTATGGAGGGCATTAGCTACGAGGAGAGGTTGGATAAACTCGGTTTGTTCTCACTGGAACGACGGATGTTGAGGGGCGACCTGATAGAGGTCTACAAAATCATGAGGGGCATAGACAGAGTGGATAGTCAGGGGCTTTTTCCCAGGGTAGAGGGATCAATTACTAGGGGGCATAGGTTTAAGGTGCGAGGGGCAAGGTTTAGAGTAGATGTACTGTAGTAATCCACGGGAGGCAGGAGTTCCGTCACCACATCAATATTTATTTACAATAACGATATTACAGGAGCAGCTACAAACAGTGCTGCTAGCAGTCCAGTCAACTTAAGACTGGCTCACAATGCCTACACAGGTGCTTACATGGGCCCCCTCAATGAGCTATCATTGAGGGAGCTCATACTCCAATTGGCCAACCAATATAGCCAATTGGAGTTCATTACACCCCTCACCCCAAATTCCGAGGAATTCCTGCCAGCTGGCATTCCTCTGAGCTTCTTCCTGCTCCTCATGTCTGGGTCTGTCACCTCTGTGTCGTCCGCCGGGTCGTTCTCCGAAGTGCCTTATAGGTGCCCGTCTTTTCCTTGACGACCTCCTTGGAAGTTGTTCTTCCTCCTCCTCGGGGAGAGGTGTCGCGGCAGCCTCGTCGAACGTGTCCATCTCCGACTCTGACGACTGGATAACGGGGTCTGGAGAAATTGCTCGGGGCTGGGGTGTGGGTATCCTTTCCGTCTGGGCTATCCCAGCTTGAGGCGGTCCTGCTTCACCTGCCTCCAGGTGTGGTTCCGCTGCCCTTATTTGGTCTAGGTGTTTCTTCAGCACCTTACCTCCTATCGAAACCTCATAGGATATGGGCCCTGTTTGGGACTCTACCGTGCCTTTGACCCACGTTGGTCCATTCCCATAATTCTTGACCCAAACCGGTGCCCCCACCTGGAAATGTCTCTGCTGCCGACTATTATCATGCCCCCTACGTTGGGCCTCCTGTTGTTTCTCCACTTTCCCCGTTAAATTTGGGAAAAGGAGACTCAGCCTCGTTCGCAGCCGCCTTCCCATTAAGAGTTCAGCTGGCGGTATGCCCGTTGTGGAATGCGGTGTGGTCCTGTAATCAAACAGCCAGCGGAGAGCTTTGTGTCTATTGACGCTGCCGGCTGCTTCTTGAGTCCCGCTTTAAGTGTCTGGACCGCTCTCTCTGCCAGGCCGTTGGTCGCTGGATGGTAAGGGGCCGTTTTGATGTGACGGACTCCGTTTTCCTTCAGGAATTTTCCAAATTCCCCACTTGTGAATGCCGTTCCGTTGTCCGACACCAATACCTCCGGAAGTCCATGTGTTGCAAACGAGGCCCTGAGCTTTTCAATTGTCGATGCTGTGCTTGCCGTGTTTACCCGGTGGACGTCCAACCATTTGGAGTGGGCGTCCACTATCACCAAAAACATTGAGCCCATGAAAGGGCCGGCGTGGTCAATATGCAGGCGGGTCCACGGTCTGCCTGGCCGTTCCCACGGGTGCAATGGCGCCGCACTCTTTGCCCCTGTTGGCACTCCTGGCACCGACGTACCAAGGCTGCTATGTCTGTGTCCAAACCTGGCCACCAAACGTAGCTTCGAGCTAGCATCTTCATTTTAGACACCCCTGGGTGTCCGTGATGTAACTCAGTTAAGACGGCCCTGAGCTGGGACTATTACCCGGGCTCCCGTCTTCTACGGTCATTTGGTCCCTTCTGCTCCTGTATGGGTGCATCTGGGGCTCCACTGGTCTTTCCAGTTCCCCTGTTAGCAGTAAATGCTTCATCTTGGCTAAAACTGGGTCTTTTTGTGTCCACAACCGAATATGTTGTGCGTCTACTGGTAGGGTGTCCAAAAAATTTAGAGTCATTACTGTCTCCTCTACTTTTGGTATTTGCGGCGGAGTGTCCAGGAGGGGAAGTCTGCTCAAAGCATCTGCATTTGCTACTCGCGTTCCCGGTCTGTGCTCCAGAACTTATCTATATGCCGCCAGTAGCAACGCCCAGCGTTGGATTCTAGCTGATGCAATTGGGGCTTGTCTTCTTTTAATAACCCTAATAACGGCTTATGGTCCGTCACTATGGTGAATTTCCGCCCGTACAGATACTGGTGAAATTTTTTTAGTGCGAATATCACTGCCAGTCCTTCCTTCTCGATTTGGGCGTACTTCCTCTCAGCCATCGCCAAGGTCCTCGAAGCATAGGCTATTGGCCATTCTTCCCCATTCCTTCCTCTATGGGCTAAGACGGCTCATACCCTGTAGGGGGATGCATCACATAGAACATAGAACGATACAGCGCAGTACAGGCCCTTCGGCTCTCGATGTTGCACCGACATGGAAAAAAAACTAAAGGCCATCTAACCTACACTATGCCCTTATCATCCATATGCTTATCCAATAAATTTTTAAATGCCCTCAATGTTGGCGAGTTCACTACTGTTGCAGGTAGGGCATTCCACGGCCTCACCACTCTTTGCGTAAAAAACCCACCTCTGACCTCTGTCCTATATCTCTTACCCCTCAATTTAAGGCTATGTCCCCTCGTGCTAGCCACCTCCATCCGCGGGAGAAGGCTCTTGCTGTCCACCCTATCTAACCCTCTGATCATTTTGTATGCCTCTATTAAGTCACCTCTTAACCTTCTTCTCTCTAACGAAAACAACCTCAAGTCCATCAGCCTTTCCTCATAAGATTTTCCCTCCATACCAGGCAACATCCTGGTAAATCTCCTCTGCACCCGTTCCAAAGCTTCCACGTCCTTCCGATAATGAGGCGACCAGAACTGTACGCAATACTCCAAATGCGGCCGTACTAGAGTTTTGTACAACTGCAACATGACCTCATGGCTCCGGAACTCAATCCCTCTACCAATAAAGGCCAACACACCATAGGCCTTCTTCACAACCCTATCAACCTGGGTGGCAACTTTCAGGGATCTATGTACATGGACACCGATATCCAGGGCCGGCTCAAGGCACCGGCAACTCGGGCTGTTGCCCGGGGCGCCATGTGCTCGGGGGCGCCAGAGACTCGGGTCCCGCGCATGCGCAGTTGGGCCGGTGCCAACCAGCGCATGCGCGGTGGCCGCCCGCCCCCAGGGCGGCCCCCCGGCTCGGTCCGCCCCCCCCGCTCCCCTCGGGTCCGCCCCCCTCGGGTCCGCCCCCCCGCCCCGCTCCGCCCTCGGGTCCGCCCGCCCCCGCGTCCGCCCCCCCGCGTGTGCGCCCCCCCCGGGTCCGCCCCTCCTCGGCCCCGCCCCCACCTCGGCCCCGCCACCCCTCGGCCCCGGCCCCGCCCCCGCCGGCCCCGCCCCCCCCAAGGGCGCCGAAGTTCAGCTTGCCCGGGGCGCCAGCAACCCTAGAGCCGGCGCTGCCGAGATCCCTCTGCTCATCCACACTACCAAGAATTTTACCATTAGCCAAATATGCCGCATTCCTGTTATTCTTTCCAAAGTGAATCACCTCACACTTCTCCACATTAAACTCCATTTGCCACCTCTCAGCCCAGCTCTGCAGCTTATCTGTGTCCCTCTGTAACCTGCAACATCCTTCCGCACTGTCTACAACTCCACCGACTTTAGTGTCGTCTGCAAATTTACTCACCCATCCTTCTGCGCCCTCCTCTAGGTCATTTATAAAAATGACAAACAGCAACGGCCCCAGAACAGATCCTTGTGGTACGCCACTCGTAACTGAACTCCATTCTGAACATTTTCCATCAACTACCACTCTCTGTCTTCTTTCAACTAGCCAATTTCTGATCCACATCTCTAAATCACCCTCAATCCCCAGCCTCCATATTTTCTGCAATAGCCGACCGTGGGAAACCTTATCAAACGCTTTACTGAAATCCATATACACCACATCAACTGCTCTACCCTCGTCTACCTGTTCAGTCACCTTCTCAAAGAACTCGATAAGGTTTGTGAGGCATGACCTACCCTTCACAAAACCATGCTGACTATCCCTAATCATATTATTCCTATCTAGATGATTATAAATCGTATCTTTTATAATCCTCTCCAAGACCTTACCCACCACAGACGTTAGGCTCACCGGCCTATAGTTACCGGGGTTATCTCTACTCCCCTTCTTGAACAAAGGGACCACATTTGCTATCCTCCAGTCCTCTGGCACTATTCCTGTAGCCAATGATGACCTAAAAATCAAAGCCAAAGGCTCAGCAATCTCTTCCCTGACTTCCCAGAGAATCCTAGGATAAATCCCATCCGGCCCGCGGGACTTATCTATTTTCACCTTGTCCAGAATTTCCAACACTTCTTCCCTACGCACCTCAATGCCATCTATTCTAATAGCCTGGGTCTCAGCATTCTCCTCCACAATATTATCTTTATCTTGAGTGAATACTGACGAAAGGTATTCATTTAGTATCTCGCTTATCTCCTCAGCCTCCACACACAACTTCCCACCACTGTCCTTGACTGGCCCTACTCTTACCCTAGTCATTCTTTTATTCCTGACATACCTATAGAAAGCTTTTGGGTTTTCCTTGATCCTACCTGCCAAAGACTTCTCATGTCCCCTCCTTGCTCGTCTTAGCTCTCTCTTTAGATCCTTCCTCGCTTCCTTGTAACTATCAAGCGCCCCAACTGAAACTTCATGCCTCATCTTCACATAGGCCTCCTTCTTCCTCTTAACAAGAGATTCCACTTCTTTGGTAAACCACGGTTCCCTCGCTCGACCCCTTCCTCCCTGCCTGACTGGTACGTACTTATCAAGAACATGCAATAGCTGTTCCTTGAACAAGCTCCACATATCCAGTGTGCCCAACCCTTGCAGCCTACTTCTCCAACCTACACATCCTAAGTCATGTCTAATGGCATCATAATTGCCCTTCCCCCAGCTATAACTCTTGCCCTGCGGGGTATACTTATCCCTTTCCATCACTAACGTAAAGGTCACCGAATTGTGGTCACTGTTTCCAAAGTGCTCACCTACCTCCAGATCTAACACCTGGCCTGGTTCATTACCCAAAACCAAATCCAATGTGGCCTCGCCTCTTGTTGGCCTGTCAACATATTGTGTCAGGAAACCCTCCTGCACACATTGTACAAAGAACGACCCATCTAATGTACTCGAACTATATCTTTTCCAGTCAATATTTGGAAAGTTAAAGTCTCCCATAACAACTACCCTATTACTTTCGCTCTTTTCCAGAATCATCTTCGCCATCCTTTCCTCTACATCCCTAGAACTATTAGGTGGCCTATAGAAAACTCCCAACAGGGTGACCTCTCCTTTCCTGTTTCTAACCTCAGCCCATACTACCTCAGAAGAAGAGTCCCCATCTAGCATCCTTTCCGCCACCGTAATACTGTCCTTGACTAGCAGCGCCACACCTCCCCCTCTTTTGTCCCCTTCTCTGAGCTTACTAAAACACCTAAACCCCGGAACCTGCAACAACCATTCCTGTCCCTGCTCTATCCATGTCTCTGAAATGGCCACAACGTCGAAGTCCCAGGTACCAACCCATGCTGCCAGTTCCCCTACCTTATTTCGTATACTCCTGGCATTGAAGTAGACACACTTCAAACCACCTACCTGAACACTGGCACCCTCCTGCGAAGTCAAATCTGTGCTCCTGACCTCTATACTCTCAATCTCCCGTACCCTAAAACTACAATCCAGGTTCCCATGCCCCTGCTGAATTAGTTTAAACCCCCCCAAAGAGCACTAACAAATCTCCCCCCCAGGATATTGGTGCCCCTCAGGTTCAGATGTAGACCATCCTGTCTATAGAGGTCCCACCTTCCCCAGAAAGAGCCCCAGTTATCCAGAAATCTGAATCCCTCCCGCCTGCACCATCCCTGTAGCCACGTGTTTAATTGCTCTCTCTCCCTATTCCTCATCTCACTATCACGTGGCACGGGCAACAACCCAGAGATAACAACTCTGTTTGTTCTCGCTCTGAGCTTCCATCCTAGCTCCCTAAAGGCCTGCCTGACATCCTTGTCCCCTTTCCTACCTATGTCGTTAGTGCCAATGTGGACTACGACTTGGGGCTGCTCCCCCTCCCCCTTAAGGACCCGGAAAACACGATCCGAGACATCACTTACCCTACACCTGGGAGGCAACATACCAAACGTGAGTCTCTCTCGCTCCCACAAAATCTCCTATCTGTGCCCCTGACTATTGAGTCCCCAATTACTAATGTTCTACTCCTTTCCCCCCTTCCCTTCTGAGCAACAGGGACGGACTCCATGCCAGAGGCCCGTACCCCATGGCTTACCCCTGGTAAGTCGTCCCCCCCACAAGTATCCAAAACGGTATACTTGTTACTCAGGGGAACGACCGCAGGGGGTCCCTGCACTGACTGCTTCTTCCCAGTCCCTCTTACAGTTAACCATCTATCTCCAGTCTTTGGTGTAACTACTTCCCTGAAGCTCCTATCGATGACCCCCTCTGCCTCCCGAATGATCCGAAGTTCATCCAGCTCAAGCTCCAGGTCCCTAACACGGTTTTTGAGGAGCTGGAGCTGGGTGCACTTCCCACAGATGAAATCAGCAGGGACACTGACGGCGTCCCTCACCTCAAACATTCTGCAGGAGGAGCATTGTACTGTCTTCCCTGACATCACCTCTAGATTTAAAAAAAACAAGAAAAGAAAAAGAAAAGAGCTTACCTGATATTACCTCAAACCCTGCTCCCGCTGAAAGTTAAGCAAATTTAAAGGCACTCACTCACCTTCACGACAGGCCCCTGCTCCCGCTTCCCAACCACCGTGGGGTGGGGGGGTTTGTTAGAGGAGGAGGTAGGGTGGGAAACACTGACGAAGTGTTTCGGGTTTAACTATCACTTGCCAACAGCCCCTCCACAAACCACCTTCAACTTAGGCTGACCGCACTGCACGTATGCAAATTCCCCCAGAACAGCTGATCAGTAGCTCTGCTCTGCTGCCCTCTGCTGGATGCTTGTCTTCACTCAAACTCCTTGGGTCTCCTTCGCCGGTTCCCCTTCAACTTAGGCTGACCGCACTGCACGTATGCAAATTCCCCCAGAACAGCTGATCAGTAGCTCTGCTCTGCTGCCCTCTGCTGGATGCTTGTCTTCACTCAAACTCCTTGGGTCTCCTTCGCCGGTTCCCCTTCAACTTAGGCTGACCGCACTGCACGTATGCAAATTCCCCCAGAACAGCTGATCAGTAGCTCTGCTCTACTGCCCTCTGCTGGATGCTTGTCTTCACTCAAACTCCTTGGGTCTCCTTCGCCGGTTCCCCTTCAAATTAGGCTGACCGCACTGCACGTATGCAAATTCCCCCAGAACAGCTGATCAGTAGCTCTGCTCTGCTGCCCTCTGCTGGATGCTTGTCTTCACTCAAACTCCTTGGGTCTCCTTCGCCGGTTCCCCTTCAAATTAGGCTGACCGCACTGCACGTATGCAAATTCCCCCAGAACAGCTGATCAGTAGCTCTGCTCTGCTGCCCTCTGCTGGATGCTTGTCTTCACAAACTCCTTGGGTCTCCTTCGCCGGTTCCCCTTCAACTTAGGCTGACCGCACTGCACGTATGCAAATTCCCCCAGAACAGCTGATCAGTAGCTCTGCTCTGCTGCCCTCTGCTGGATGCTTGTCTTCACTCAAACTCCTTGGGTCTCCTTCGCCGGTTCCCCTTCAACTTAGGCTGACCGCACTGCACGTATGCAAATTCCCCCAGAACAGCTGATCAGTAGCTCTGCTCTGCTGCCCTCTGCTGGATGCTTGTCTTCACTCAAACTCCTTGGGTCTCCTTCGCCGGTTCCCCTTCAACTTAGGCTGACCGCACTGCACGTATGCAAATTCCCCCAGAACAGCTGATCAGTAGCTCTGCTCTGCTGCCCTCTGCTGGATGCTTGTCTTCACTCAAACTCCTTGGGTCTCCTTCGCCGGTTCCCCTTCTACTTAGGCTGACCGCACTGCACGTATGCAAATTCCCCCAGAACAGCTGATCAGCAGCTCTGCTCTGCTGCCCTCTGCTGGATGCTTGTCTTCACTCAAACTCCTTGGGTCTCTTTCGCCGGTTCCCCTTCAACTTAGGCTGACCGCACTGCACGTATGCAAATTCCCCCAGAACAGCTGATCAGTAGCTCTGCTCTGCTGCCCTCTGCTGGATGCTTGTCTTCACTCAAACAAATGGTCACAAGTGACCACCAACTCCTTCCTTGGGTCATAATGCTCCAGGACATTTTCGGATGACAGCTGTTCCTTAATGTCCCTAAATGCTCGGTTTTGGCGGGTGGACCATTTCCATTCTTGCCCCTTTTTTAGTAGCTGGTGGAGGGGTTCTAGGATGGATGCCCTATTTTCTATAAATTTTCCATAATAGGTTACCAACCCTAGAAATGATCATAACTCCTGGACCGTGGTGGGAGCTGGGGCTTCTTTTATTGCCCTTATTCTGTCTTCTAATAGGTGTAAGCCTGACTCGTCTACTTTATATCCCAGGTACATCACTTGTGGGGCCAGAAAAACACATTTTTCCCTTTTTAGCCGAACGCCTGCCTTTGCGAAACACCCGAGCACTTCCTCCAGGTTCCTTAAGTGTTCCCTGTTTGTCCTACCCGTGATTAAGACATCGTCCAAATAAATCGCCACCTGCGGTAGTCCCTGCAGAATATTTTCCATTGTACGCTAGTAGCCTAGTATAACGAAAAAGGCCCTTCAGGGTGTTGATCGTAGCGAACTTCTGGGAGTCCTTGTCCAGTTTTAACTGCAGGTAGGCGTGGCTCATGTCTAGTTTCGTGAACAAAAGCCCACCTGCCAATTTGGCATATAGGCCATCTATTTTCGGGATTGGGTATTTGTCCAGCAGTGCGTATTTGTTTACCGTCTGTTTGAAATCTCCACAGAAACGTATCGAGCCGCCTGGCTTCAAAATTGGTACCACCGGCACTGCCCATTCTGAGAACTGTACTGGTCTGAAGGGGGGGAGGAGTTGCATTACTCGTCAGAGATGATATCACAGCTGTGATTAAGGAGGGCACGATGGAGGATTCGAGCACTGAGGCAATATGGGTGGAGCTGAGAAATAGGAAGGGTGCTGTAACATTGTTGGGACTTTACTACAGGCCTCCCAAAAGTGAGCATGAAGTGGAGGTACAAATATGCAGACAGATTATAGAAAAATGTAGGAGCAATAGGGTGGTTGTGATGGGAGATTTTAACTTCCCCAACATTGAATGGGATTTGTGTAGTGTTGGAGGCGTAGATGGAGCAGAATTTGTAAGGAGCATCCAGGAGAGTTTTTTAGAGCAGTATGTAAATAGTCCAACTCGGGAAGGGGCCATACTGGACCTGGTATTGGGGAAAGGCAGTGTATAACAAAATTCGGCAGGAGCTAGGGAATGTGGATTGGAAGCAGCTGTTTAAGGGTAAATCCACATTTGAAATGTGGAAGTCTTTTAAGGAAAGGTTGATTAGCGTGCAGGACAGATATGTTCCTGTGAAAATGAAAGATAGAAATGGCAAGATTAGGGAACCATGGATGACGGGTGGAATTGTGAGACTAGCTAAGATGAAAAAGGAAGCATACATACGATCGAGGCAACTCAAAACTGATGAAGCTTTGGAGGAATATCGGGAAAGTAGGACGAATCTCAAACGCGCAATAAAGAGGGCTAAAAGGGGTCATGAAATATCTTTGGCTAACAGGGTTAAGGAAAATCCCAAAGCATTTTATTCGTAGAGAAAGGATTGGCCCACTCAAAGACAAAAGAGGGAATTTATGCGTGGACTCAAAGGAAATGGGTGAGATTCTTAATGAGTACTGTGCATCGGTATTCACAATGGAGAGGGACAAGATGGATGTTGAGGCGAGGGATGGATGTTTAAATACTCTCGGTCAAGTTGTCACACGGAAGGAGGAAGTTTTGGGTATTCTGAAAGACATTAAGGTGGACAAGTCCCCAGGACCGGATGGGATCTATCCCAGGTTACTGAGGGAAGCGAGGGTCGAAATAGCTGGGGCCTTAACAGATATCTTTGCAGCATCCTTGAGCACGGGTGAGGTCCCGGAGGACTGGAGAATTGCTACTGTTGTCCCTTTGTTTAAGAAGGGTAGCAGGGATAATGCAGGGAATTATAGACCTGTGAGCTTGACGTCAGTGATAGGCAAACTGTTGGAGAAGATACTGAGGGATAGGATAGTTCACATCTGGAAGAAAATAGACTTATCAGTGATAGGCAGCATGGTTTTGTGCAGGGAAGGTCATGTCTTACAAACCTAATGGAATTCTTTGAGGAAGTGACAAAGTTAATTGATGAGGGAAGGGCTGTAGATGTCGTATAAATGGACTTTAGTAAGCCATTTGATAAGGTTTCCCATGGCAGGTTGATGGAAAAAGTGAAGTCGTATGGGGTTCAGGGTGTACTAGCTAGATGGATAAAGAACTGGCTGGGCAACAGGAGACAGAGAGTAGTGGTGGAAGGGAGTGTCTCAAAATGGAAAAGGGTGACTAGTGGTGTTCCACAGGGATCCGTGCTCGGACTACTGATGTTTGTGATCTACATAAATGACCTGGAGGAAGGTATAGGTGGTCTGATTAGCAAGTTTGCAGATGATACTAAGATTGGTGGAGTTTCAGATAGCGAGGACTGTCAGAGAATACAGCAAAATATAGATAGATTGGAGAGTTGGGCAGAGAAATGGCAGATGGAGTTCAATCCAGGCAAATGCGAGGTGATGCATTTTGGAAGATCAAATTCAAGAGCGGACTATATGGTCAATGGAAGGGTCTTGGGGAAAATTGATGTGCAGAGAGATCTGGGAGTTCAGGTCCATTGTACCCTGAAGGTGGCAACGCAGGTTGATAGAGTGGTCAAGAAGGCATACAGCATGCTTGCCTTCATCGGACGGGGTATTGAGTACAAGAGTTGGCAGGTCATGTTTCAGTTGTATAGGACTTTGGTTAGGCCACATTTGGAAGACTGTGTGCAATTCTGGTCGCCACATTACCAGAAGGATGTGGATGCCTTGGAGAGGGTGCAGAGGAGGTTCACCAGGATGTTGTCTGGTATGGAGGGTGCTAGCTATGAAGAAAGGTTGAGTAGATTAGGATTGTTTTTGTTGGAAAGACGGAGGTTGAGGGGGGACCTGATTGAGGTCTACAAAATTATGAGAGGTATGGACAGGGTGGATAGCAACAAGCTTTTCCCAAGAGTGGGGGTGTCAGTTACAAGGGGTCACGATTTCAAGGTGAGAGGGGGAAAGTTTAAGGGAGATTTGCGTGGAAAGTTTTTTACGCAGAGGGTGGTGGGTGCCTGGAACGCTTTACCAGCGGAGGTGGTAGAGGCGGGCATGATAGCATCATTTAAGAAGCATCTAGACAGGTATATGAATGGGCGGGAACAGAGGGAAGTAGACCTTGGAAAATAGGAGACAGGTTTAGATAAAGGTTCTGGATCGGCGCAGGCTGGGAGGGCCGAAGGGCCTGTTCCTGTGCTGTAATTTTCTTTGTTCTTTGATAATGCCGTCGCGCCGTAACCTTTCCGTTTCATCATCTACTTTCTTCCTTAATGCAAAAGGTACCGGCCTGGCCTTACAAAATTTCGGAAGAGCTTTTGGGTCCACGTGCAAAGTTGCTTTGGCTCCTATGATTTCCCCTAAACCTTCCTGGAAGACCTCCGGGTATTTTTGGAGTACTCCACTCAACTGCCCGCTTCCACTCTGGAAAATTTTCATCCAATCTAATTTTAGGTCTTTCAGCCAGTTCCGTCCAATTAAGCTCGGTCCGGAGCCCTCTACTATCGTCAACGGTAATCTGAGCAATTCTTTCTCATATTCCACGGGTACATGAGTCGTGCCTAGTACTTCCAGGGGTTCCCCCGTGTAGGTTTTAAGTTTTGTCGATGTTTTTGTTAGGGTTAGTGGCTGGAGTCCATCTTTGATTTTTCTAAATGCTGCCACTCCGATTACTGATTCGGCCGCACCCGTGTCTATTTCCATTATTGTCGGCCGCCCGTTCACCCGTGGGGTAATCTTAATGGGTTCTGATTTCTTCGTTGCAATGTTATATAATTGTTCCCCTTCGGAGGAGGATGGGGCGTCTAGGTTGTGTACTTCCCTGCGTCCCCACCTGCTATTCCTCTTTTGCCACCTCCTTCTAGGGTTTCTATCGCTGTTACCCCACTCTGTCTGGTGCCAGAAACGGTCCTTCTCTGTTGGGGGAGCCTCAGCCGGTACTTCCCTCTGTCTCCAGTTAGTCCTGGCAGACTTGGGGGCAGTTCTGGGGTTTTCCTTTTTCCCTCTATTCCTCAGGCTTTTCCTGAGAGTGGCTATCTGGTAGCAGGACCCGTTGTGGTAGTCCCTCTCACAGGTATCTACCTCCATTGGCGTGCCCTGTAGTTCCTGCGCCCCACTTGCTGCCTTTTCTAGGGACAGTGCGAGCTGTAATACCTGCCTGCAGTCTAGCTCCGTTTCCGCCAACAGGCGTTTCTGTATTGTAAGGTCGTTTATACCACACACTAACCGGTCCCGAAGCATTTCATTTAGCGTCGGGCCGAACTCACATTTTTCCGCCAGCCTTCACAGGCGGGTCAAGAAATTCGTGACTGACTCCCTGTCTTCCCGCTTCGCTGTGTAGAATCTGTACCTACGCAAATTGAGGGGTGGGTTTGGGTCGTAGTGCTCTTTCACCAATTCTGTTAATTCTTGGAAAGTTTTCGTGTCCGGCGCATCGGGATAAGTCAGACTACGTATAATGGCGAAAGCGGAGGGTCCGCACGCCGACCGACAGCAGGATAAGCCGTCTCCTTTTGTCCATCAGTATATCATTGGCCCGGAAGAAGTAACACATTCTCTCCACTTACTGGGACCAGTCCTCAATAGCCGGGTCGAATGCCTCTAACCTCCCAAAAAAACGACATTTGTAAAATGGCACCTCCGAGTGCGGCAGCTGGTCTCCGCAAAATTCTTAGTTTACCTCGTCGCCACTGTAGTAATCTACGGGAGGCAGGAGTTCGGTCACCACACCAATATTTATTTACAATACGATATTACAGGAGCAGCTACAAACAGTGCTGCTGGCAGTCCAGTCAACTTAAGACTGGCTCACAAAGCCTACACAGGTGCTTATCTGGGCCCCCTCAATGAGGTCTCATTGAGGGAGCTCATACTCCAATTGGCCAACCAATAAAGCCAATTGGAGTTCATTACATGTACGAGGCAAGTTTTTTTACACAGAGGGCAGTGGGTGCCTGGAACTCGCTGCCGGAGGAGCGAGGGACCCACCCTGACCACACACTGACCCCGCACTTACCCCACACTGACCCCACACTGACCCCACACGGAACCAAACTGACCCCAAACTGACCCCACACAGACCCTGCGCTGACCCCACACTGACCCCACACTGACCTCACACACTGACCCCACACACTGACCCCACACTGACCCCACACTGACCCCGCACTGACCCTACACTGACCCCACACTGACCCCACACTGACCCACACTGACCCCGCACTGACCCTACATTGACCCCACACTGACCACACACTGATTCCCAGTTAAACAACGTCTTAATTTTAAAGTTTTGAAATCCCTCCATGAAGTTGTGGTGCCCTCCCCCCTCCCATCTCTGTAATCTCCGCCAACCCCAGGAGGCCTCTCAGATCCTCTAAGTCTGGCCACATGTGAATCACTGACTACAATCACTCCACCAATGGCAGCCGTGCCTTCAGTTCCCTGGGCCCCGAGCTCCAGAATTCTCTCCCTCAACCTCTCTCCCTCACTACCCCACCTCCGTCCTTCAAAGACACTCCTTAAAACCGACTCCCTCTGACCTGCCGTTTAATCATGTGATCCAATAATGTTCCTATGAAGTGCGTTGCGGTAGAAACAAAGTGTGACATTATGGTGAATGTCTAGAATATAAAGTAAGAAGTCTGACAACATCAGGTTAAAGTCCAACAGGTTTGTTACAAACACTAGCTTTCGGAGAGCAGTTCCTTCCTCGGGTGAATGGAGAGGTATGTTCCAGAAACATTTATATAGACAAAGTCAGAGATGCTGGACAATGCTTGGAATGCGAGCATTTGCAGGTGATCAAATCATTACAGATCCAGGGAGAGGGATAATCACAGGTTAAAGAGGTGTAAAGAGGAACAGCGGACGCAAGATCTGCGGTGCAGCAAACTAAAAGGAAAGAGTCCAATTGGACCCCTCCGGAAGGCCGCTGCCCTAAACTCGACATGTATGCTGAATCCGTCAGAAGTCATGTCAATGCCAGATTCATCAGTCGCATTCACAAGACAGCCCCGAACGTCACCCAAGTACAACGCAACGCCATCCGTGCTCTCAAAACCAACCGCAACATCGTCATCAAACCAGCAGACAAAGGAGGGGCCACCGTCATACTGAACAGAACGGACTACTGCAAAGAAGTATACCGACAACTCAACAACCAGGAACACTGCAGACAGTTACCCGCAGATCCAACCAAGGAACACCCTATGTGCTCTCATCCCACGTAATCCCCGCACTGGAGATCTCTACTGCCTCCCGAAAATACACAAGGCCAACACACCAGGCCGTCCTATCGTTTCAGGCAATGGGACCCTGTGTGAGAACCTCTCTGGCTACATCGAGGGCATCTTGAAACCCATCGTACAGGGTACACCCAGCTTCTGTCGCGACACGATGGACTTCCTACAGAAACTCAGCACCCATGGACCAGTTGAACCAGGAACATTCCTCGTCACAATGGATGTCTCGGCACTCTACACCAGCATCCCCCATGATGACGACATTGCTGCAACAGCCTCAGTACTCAACACTGACAACTGTCAATCTCCCCAGACACAATTCTGCAACTCATCCGCTTCATTCTAGATCACAACGTCTTCACCTTCGACAACAAATTCTTCATCCAAATGCATGGAACAGCCATGGGGACCAGATTCGCACCTCAATATGCCAACATCTTCATGCACAAGTTTAAACAAGACTTAATCACCACACAGGACCTGCAACCGATGTTATACACCAGATACATCGATGACAATTTTTTCCTTTGGACCCACAGCGAAGAATCACTGAAACGACTACACGATGAGATCAATAAGTTCCATCCCACCATCAGACTCACCATGGCCTATTCTCCAAATTCTGTTGCATTCTTGGACACATTCATCTCCATCAAGGACGGTCACCTTAGCACTTCGCTCTACCGAAAGCCCACAGACAACCTCACGACGTCCTCCCCGTGTGTGCGTGGGTTTCCCCCGGGTGCTCCGGTTTCCTCCCACAGTCCAAAGATGTGCGGGTTAGGTGGATTGGCCATGCTAAATTGCCCGTAGTGTCCTAAAAAGTAAGGTTAAGGGGGGGGGTTGTTGGGATACGGGTATAGGGTGGATACGTGGGTTTGTAGGGTGATCATTGCTCGGCACAACATCGAGGGCCGAAGGGCCTGTTCTGTGCTGTACTGTTCTATGTTCTATGTTCTATGTATGATGCTCCACTTCTCCAGCTTTCACCCGAAACACATTAAAGAAGCCATCCCCTATGGACAAGCCCTCCGTATACACAGGATCTGCTCAGACGAGGAGGAGCGTAACAGACACCTACAGACGCTGAAGGATGCTCTCGTACGAACGGGATATGGCGCTTGACTCATCGATCGACAGTTCCAACGCGCCACAGCAAAAAACCGCACCGACCTCCTCAGAAGACAAACACAGGACACAACTGACAGAGTGCCCTTCGTCGTCCAGTACTTTCCTAGGGCGGAGAAACTACGACATCTTCTTCGCAGCCTTCAACACATCATCAATGAAGATGAACATCTTGCCAAGGTCATCCTCACACCCCCACTACTGGCCTTCAAACAACCGCGCAACCTCAAACAAACCATTGTTTGCAGCAAATTACCCAGCCTTCAGAACAGCAACCACAACACCACACAACCCTGCCAGGGCAATCTCTGCAAGACATGCCAGATCATCGACATGGATACCACCATTACACGTGGTAACACCACCCACCAGGTACACGGCACATACTCGTGCGACTCGACCAATGTAGTCTACCTCTTACGCTGCAGGAAAGGATGTCCCGAAGCGTGGTACACCATGCAGACACTGCGACAACGAATGAATGGACATCGCGCAACAATCACCAGGCAGGAATGTTCCCTTCCAGTCGGGGAACACTTCAGCAGTCAAGGGCATTCAGCCTCTGATCTCCGGGTAAGCGTTCTCCAAGGCAGTCTTCAGGACGCGCGACAACGCAGAATCGCCGAGCAAAAACTTATAGCTAAGTTCCGCACGCATGAGTGCGGCCTCAACAGGAATCTTGGATTCATGTCGCATTACATCCACCCCCCACCATCTGGCCTGGACTTGCAAAATCCTACCAACTGTTCGGGCGTGAGACAATTTACACTTCTTTAACCTGTGATTATCCCTCTCCCTGGATCTGTAATGATTTGATTACCTGCAAATGCTCGCATTCCAAGCATTGTCCAGCATTTCTGACTTTGTCTAGATATATGTTTCTGGAACATGCCTCTCCATTCACCTGAGGAAGGAGCTGTGCTCCGAAAGCTAGTGTTTGAAACAAACCTGTTGGACTTTAACCTGGTGTTGTAAGACTTCTTACTGTGCTCACCCCAGTCCAATGCCGGCATCTCCATATCATAGAATATAAAGGGTTAATGTAATATCATAATTGACCACTAGATGGAGCTAGATGCAGTAATATGGGAGAGCACGGTAGCACAGTGGTTAGCACAGTTGCTGCACAGCTCCAGGGTCCCAGGTTCGATTCTGGCTTGGGTAACTGTCTGTGTGGAGCCTGCACGTCCTCCCCGTGTGTGCGTGGGTTTCCTCCGGGTGCTCCGGTTTCCTCCCACAGTCCAAAGATAGAACATAGAACATAGAACATAGAACACTACAGCGCAGTACGGGCCCTTCGGCCCTCGATGTTGCGCCGACCTGTGAAACCATCTGAAGCCTATCTGACCTACACTATTCCATTTTCATCCATATGTCTATCCAGTGACCACTTAAATGCCCTTAAAGTTGGCGAGTCTACTATTGTTGCAGGCAGGGCGTTCCACACCCCAACTACTCTCCGAGTAAAGAAACTGCCTCTGACATCTGTCCTATATCTATCACCCCTCAATTTAAAGCTATGTCCCCTCGTGTTGGTCATCACCATCCGAGGAAAAAGACTCTCACTGTCCACCCTATCTAACCCGCTGACTATCTTATATGTCTCTATTAAGTCACCTCTCAGCCTTCTCCTCTCTAACGAAAACAACCTCAATTCCCTGAGCCTTTCCTCGTAAGACCTTCCCTCCATACCAGGCAACATCCTAGTAAATCTCCTCTGAACCCTTTCCAAAGCTTCCACATCCTTCCTATAATGTGGTGACCAGAACTGCACGCAGTACTCCAGGAGCGGCCGCACCAGAGTTATGTACTGCTGCAGCATGACCTTGTGGTTCCGAAACTCAATCCCCCTGCTTATAAAGGCTAGCACACCATATGCCTTCTTAACAGCCCTATTAACCTGGGTGGCAACTTTCAGGGATTTATGTACCTGGATGCCGAGATCTCTCTGTTTAATATACACTACCAAGAATCTTGCCATTAGCCCATTCTGCATTCCTGTTACTCCTTCCAAAGTGAACCACCTCACACTTTTCCGCATTAAACTCCATCTGCCACCTCTCAGCCCAGCTCTGCAGCTTATCTATGTCCCTCTGTATCCTATAACATCCTTCAGCACTATCCACAACTCCACCGACCTTCGTGTCATCTGCAAATTTACTAACCCATCCTTCTACACCCTCTTCCAGGTCATTTATAAAAATGACAAACAGCAGTGGCCCCAAAACAGATCCTTGCGGTACACCACTAGTAACTGAACTCCAGGATGAACATTTGCCATCAACCACCACCCTCTGTCTTCTTTCAGCTAGCCAATTACTGATCCAAACCGCTAAATCACCTTCAATTCCATACTTCCTTATTTTCTGCAATAGCCTACCGTGGGGAACCTTATCAAACGCCTTACTGAAATCCATATACACCACATCAACAGCTTTACCCTCATCCACCTGTTTGGTCACCTTCTCAAAAAACTCAATAAGGTTTGTGAGGCATGACCTACCCTTCACAAAACCGTGTTGAGTATCGCTAATCAACTTGTTCTTTTCAAGATGATTATAAACCCTATCTCTTATAACCTTTTCCAACATTTTACCCACAACCGAAGTAAGGCTCACAGGTCTATAATTACTAGGGTTGTCTCTACTCCCCTTCTTGAACAAGGGGACAACATTTGCTATCCTCCAGTCTTCCGGCACTATTCCTGTCGACAAAGACGACATAAAGATCAAGGACAAAGGCTCAGCAATCTCCTCCCTGGCTTCCCAGAGAATCCTAGGATAAATCCCATCTGGCCCAGGGGACTTATCTATTTTGACATTTTCCAAAATTGCTAACACCTCCTCCTTTTGAACCTCAATTCCATCTAGCCTGGTCGACTGAACCTGGGTTTTCTCCTCGACAACATTGTCTTTCTCCAGTGTAAACACTGACCAAAAATATCCATTTAATGATTCCCCTATCTCCTCTGATTCCACACACAACTTTCCACTACTATCCTTGATTGGCCCTAATCTTACTCTAGTCATTCTTTTGTTCCTGATATACCTATAGAAAGCCTTAGGGTTTTCCTTGATCCTATCCGCCAACGACTTTTTGAGTCCTCTCCTCACTCTTCTTAACTCTCCCTTTAGGTCCTTCCTGGCTAACTTGTAACTCTCAAGTGCCCTAAATGAGCCTTCATGTCTCATCCTAACATAAGCCTTCTTCTTCCTCTTGACAAGTGCTTCAACTTCCTTAGTAAACCACGGTTCCCTTGCTCGACAACTTCCTCCCTGCCTGACAGGTACATACTTATCAAGGACACGCAGTAGCTGTTCCTTGAAAAAGCTCCACATTTCGATTGTACCCATCCCCTGCAGTTTCCTTCCCCATCCTATACATCCTAAATTTTGGCCGAATAGCATCATAATTGCCTTTCCCCCAGCTATAATTCTTGCCTTGCGGTATATACCTATCCCTGCCCATTGCTAAAGTAAACATAACCGAGTTGTGATCACTATCACCAAAGTGCTCACCTACATCTAAATCTAACACCTGGCCGGTTTCATTACCCAGTACCAAATCCAATGTGGCCTCGCCCCTTGTTGGCCTGTCTACATACTGTGTCAGAAAACCCTCCTGCACACACTGCACAAAAACTGACCCATCTATAGTACTCGAACTATAGTATTTCCAGTCAATATTTGGAAAGTTAAAGTCCCCCATAACAACTACCCTGTTACTCTCGCTCCTGTCAAGAATCATCTTTGCAATCCTTTCCTCTACATCTCTGGAATTATTCGGAGGTCTATAGACAACTCCCAACAGGGTGACCTCTCCTCTACTGTTCCTAACCTCGGCCCATACTGCCTCAGTAGACGAGTCCTCAAGTGTCCTTTCTACCGCTGTAATACTTTCCTTGATTAACAATGCCACACCCCCTCTTTTACCATCTTCTCTGTTCTTACTGAAACATCTAAATCCTGGAACCTGCAACAACCATTCCTGTCCCTGCTCTACCCATGTCTCCGAAATCGCCACAACATCGAGATCCCAGGTACCAACCCATGCTGCAAGCTCACCCACCTCATTCCGGATGCTCCTGGCGTTGAAGTAGACACACGTCAAACCAGCGTCCTGCTTGCCGGTGCCCTCTTTCGACCTTTTAACCCTATCCCTGACCTCACTACTCTCAACATCAGATGTGCAGGTTAGGTGGATTGGCCATGATAAATTGCCTTGAGTGTTCAAAAAAAGGTTGGGTTGGGTGGGGTTACTGGGTTCCGTGGATAGGGTGGTGTGGGCTTGGGTAGGGTGCTCTTTCCAGGAGCCGGTGCAGACACGATGGGCCGAATGGCCTCCTTCTGCACTGTAAATTCTATGATTCTAGAGAAAGCACAGACTCAGGTTTCTGGGAGAAGGCTGGAGAGAGTGCAGAGGAGAGAGAGCAGAGAGAGTGCAGAGGAGAGAGAGCAGTGAGTGTGCAGAGGAGAGAGAGCAGAGAGAGTGCAGAGGAGAGAGTGCAGAGAGAGTGCAGAGGAGAGAGAGCAGTGAGTGTGCAGAGGAGAGAGAGCAGAGAGAGTGCAGAGGAGAGAGAGCAGTGAGTGTGCAGAGGAGAGAGAGCAGTGAGTGTGCAGAGGAGAGAGAGCAGTGAGTGTGCAGAGGAGAGAGAGCAGTGAGTGTGCAGAGGAGATGCCTAGACAGTTCAGAGTACAGTTATAGAGAGAGTATAGAGACTAAGTGTTAGTGGAGTGTAGATTGTAGATTACTAGATTATTACTTGCTATAGGAGTATGTAGTCGAGTTTTAATAAGCAGTGAATTAAATGCTAGCTTTGTTGTTGAATTTAGCTCCTGTCGTCTTTGTGAACATTACGGCATCCATTCTGATATCACAATAAACACCATGCAGAGAACCATAGAATTCCTGCAGTGCAGAAGCAGGCCATTCGGCCCATCGAGTCTGCACTGACCCTCTGAAGGAGCACCTGTCCACCCCCGCCCTATCCCTGGAGCGCCACCTAACCTGCACATCTTTGGACTGTGGGAGGAAACCGGAGCACCCGGAGGAACGGAGACACGGGGAGAACGTGCAGACTCGGTAGAATTGAACCCAGGTCCCTGACTCTGTGAGACAGCAGTGCTAAGACATTATATAAATATATTGTTGTGGGTGATTTGTGTTTGCCCCCAGGTGGACCCCGACAGCCATAAGGGAAAGGATAATTATGTTCCACGTGGGTCAGACTGTAAGCAGGTTCTTGTGGAATCCACAGTGTTCCCCCACCTGCTGCCAACTTTGCGTTGAGAAAGAGGCGTTTTCAGTTCTGCCTTCGAGCCGGTGCTGCTTTGCCGAACATTCAGTTGCAATGCCTTTCATGGTTGGGTTAACTGTAGATACTCACATTGGTGGGATATTGCTCTGGGCAGTAGAGTGGGAAGCTGGACATGAATAATAAACTCACTGCCTAATGATCAAGGCAGGTCTAACTGTGCCTGTCTTTGCAATTAAGTTGAATTAATGAAATGTCACATTTCTTGTGGCAGGAATGTTGAATCGTCTCTGTAGCGACATGGTCGATGCAGTCATTCCTCCCAGCTGATCAAACTCCTGCTGATTTTGTCGGCAAACTTTATTTCGGACTTGGTTTCCGAACAGAATTTTAAAAATAATTGGTCAGAAATCTTAGTTTCGAGAAGCTATTGCTTTCTTTAAAAAGATTTCTGTCACCACTTCTTGCTAGTTAATGGGCAAAAACGCCAGCAATTAGATGAATGATTAATTCCACAGATTGAATGCGCCTCATTTGCCATCTCAGAACTTACCTCCCAGTAAACCCACATTGTTAAAACGGTGATAACACTTCCAAAATGGCTCTTTCTCAGCGGGGACCTGAGAATATTGAATAATTTGTGTGGTTCCCTGTGGCTCAGTAGGTCAGCTACCCTCCCTCTGGGCCAGGACCCTCCCTCTGGGCCAGGACCCTCCCTCTGGGCCAGGACCCTCCCTCTGGGTCAGCTACCCTCCCTCTGGGCCAGGACCCTCCCTCTGGGCCAGGACCCTCCCTCTGGGTCAGCTACCCTCCCTCTGGGCCAGGACCCTCCCTCTGGGCCAGGACCCTCCATCTGGGCCAGGACCCTCCCTCTGGGTCAGCTACCCTCCCTCTGGGCCAGGACCCTCCCTCTGGGCCAGGACCCTCCATCTGGGCCAGGACCCTCCCTCTGGGCCAGGAACCCTCCCTCTGGGCCAGGACCCTCCCTCTGGGCCAGGACCCTCCCTCTGGGTCAGGACCCTCCCTCTGGGCCAGCTACCCTCCCTCTGGGCCAGGACCCTCCCTCTGGGTCAGGACCCTCCCTCTGGGACAGGACCCTCCCTCTGGGTCAGCTACCCTCCCTCTGGGACAGGACCCTCCCTCTGGGTCAGCTACCCTCCCTCTGGGCTAGGACCCTCCCTCTGGGTCAGCAACCCTCCCTCTGGGCCAGGACCCTCCCTCTGGGCCAGGACCCTCCCTCTGGGTCAGCTACCCTCCCTCTGGGCCAGGACCCTCCCTCTGGGCCAGGACCCTCCCTCTGGGTCAGGACCCTCCCTCTGGGTCAGCTACCCTCCCTCTGGGCCAGGACCCTCCCTCAGGGCCAGGACCCTCCCTCTGGGTCAGCTACCCTCCCTCTGGGCCAGGACCCTCCCTCAGGGCCAGGACCCTCCCTCTGGGTCAGCTACCCTCCCTCTGGGCCTGGACCCTCCCTCTGGGTCAGCTACCCTCCCTCTGGGTCAGCTACCCTCCCTCTGCGCCAGGACCCTCCCTCTGGGTTGGCTACCCTCCCTCTGGGCCAGGACCCTCCCTCTGGGTCAGCTACCCTCCCTCTGGGCCAGGACCCTCCCTCTGGGCCAGGACCCTCCATCTGGGCCAGGACCCTCCCTCTGGGCTAGGACCCTCCCTCTGGGCCAGGACCCTCCCTCTGGGCCAGGACCCTCCCTCTGGGCCAGGAACCTCCCTCTGGGCCAGGACCCTCCCTCTGGGCCAGGACCCTCCCTCTGGGCCAGGACCCTCCCTCTGGGCTAGGACCCTCCCTCTGGGCCAGGACCCTCCCTCTGGGCCAGGACCCTCCCTCTGGGCCAGGAACCTCCCTCTGGGTCAGGACCCTCCCTCTGGGACAGGACCCTCCCTCTGGGTCAGCTACCCTCCCTCTGGGACAGGACCCTCCCTCTGGGTCAGCTACCCTCCCTCTGGGCCAGGACCCTCCCTCTGGGCTAGGACCCTCCCTCTGGGTCAGCAACCCTCCCTCTGGGCCAGGACCCTCCCTCTGGGCCAGGACCCTCCCTCTGGGCCAGGACCCTCCCTCTGGGCCAGGACCCTCCCTCTGGGTCAGCTACCCTCCCTCTGGGCCAGGACCCTCCCTCTGGGCCAGGACCCTCCCTCTGGGTCAGGACCCTCCCTCTGGGTCAGCTACCCTCCCTCTGGGCCAGGACCCTCCCTCAGGGCCAGGACCCTCCCTCTGGGTCAGCTACCCTCCCTCTGGGTCAGCTACCCTCCCTCTGCGCCAGGACCCTCCCTCTGGGTCAGCTACCCTCCCTCTGGGCCAGGACCCTCCCTCTGGGCCAGGACCCTCCCTCTGGGCTAGGACCCTCCCTCTGGGCCAGGACCCTCCCTCTGGGCCAGGACCCTCCCTCTGGGCCAGGACCCTCCCTCTGGGCCAGAACCCTCCCTCTGGGCCAGGACCCTCCCTCTGGGCCAGGACCCTCCCTCTGGGTCAGCAACCCTCCCTATGGGCCAGGACCCTCCCTCTGGGCCAGGACCCTCCCTCTGGGTCAGGACCCTCCCTCTGGGTCAGCTACCTTCCCTCTGGGCTAGGACCCTCCCTCTGGGCCAGGACCCTCCCTCTGGGCCAGGACCCTCCCTCTGGGCCAGGACCCTCTGGGTCAGCTACCCTCCCTCTGGGCCAGGACCCTCCCTCTGGGCCAGGACCCTCCCTCTGGGCCAGGACCCTCCCTCTGGGTTAGCTACCTCTGGGCCAGGACCCTCCCTCTGGGTCAGCTACCTTCCCTCTGGGCTAGGACCCTCCCTCTGGGCCAGGACCCTCCCTCTGGGCCAGGACCCTCCCTCTGGGCCAGGACCCTCCCTCTGGGTCAGGACCCTCCCTCTGGGCCAGGACCCTCCCTCTGGGCCAGGACCCTCCCTCTGGGCCAGGACCCTCCCTCTGGGCCAGGACCCTCCCTCTGGGTCAGGACCCTCCCTCTGGGCCAGGACCCTCCCTCTGGGCCAGGACCCTCCCTCTGGGCCAGGACCCTCTGGGTCAGCTACCCTCCCTCTGGGCCAGGACCCTCCCTCTGGGCCAAGACCCTCCCTCTGAGCCAGGACCCTCCCTCTGGGTCAGGACCCTCCCCCTGGGTCAGCTACCCTCCTTCTGGTCCAGGGTCCTCCCTCTGGGCCAGGACCCTCCCTCTGGGCCAGGACCCTCCCTCTGGGTCAGCTACCCTCTGGGTCAGGACCCTCCCTCTGGGTTAGCTACCCTCCCTCTGGGCCAGGACCCTCCCTCTGGGCCAGGACCCTCCCTCTGGGCCAAGACCCTCCCTCTGGGCCAGGACCCTCCCTCTGGGTCAGCTACCCTCTGGGTCAGGACCCTCCCTCTGGGTTAGCTACCCTCCCTCTGGGCCAGGACCCTCCCTCTGGGTCAGCTACCCTCCCTCTGGGCCAGGACCCTCTCTCTGGGCCAGGACCCTCCCTCTGGGCCAGGACCCTCTCTCTGGGCCAGGACCCTGCCTCTGGGCCAGGACCCTCCCTCTGGGCCAGGACCCTCCCTCTTGGCCAGGACCCTCCCTCTGGGCCAGGAGCTCTGGGTTCCCAGCCCAGGACTCGATGGCCGAGGAAGGTGGGTTCATAAAGTGGCCAAACAGGTTGAGAATCAACCTGTAAAATCCGTCCAACCACGGCAATGCCAGGCGGTTAGAGTGGGAGAGGTTTGGGAGTGGGGATGGGGGTGGGGGATAGGGGTGGGGAAGGGGGGTGGGAGATGGGGGTGGGGAAGGGGGGTGGGGAAGGGGGGGTGGGTGATGGGGTGGGGGATGGGGAGGTGGGGAGCATTGGGGTGGTGGGGAAATAGGGGGTGGGGATGGGGTGGTGGGGAGCATTGGGAGGGTGGGGAAATAGGGGGTGGGAGATGGTGGTGGGGAAGGGGGGTGGGGAAGGGGGGTGGGAGATGGGAGTGGGGGATGGGGTGGGGAAGGGGGATTGGAGATTGTGGTGAGGACGGGGGTGGGGGATGGGAGGGATGCGGACTGGGGGATGAGGGGGGATGGGAGGTGGGGAGTATGGGGGTGGGGAAATAGGGGGTAGGGGACGGGGGTGGGGGATGTGAGGTGTGGCAGTTTGGGGTCTAGGAAGTGAGTTACTCACCACAGGATTCCCAGCCTCTGACCTGCCCTGGTAGCCACAGTATTAATGTGGCTGGGTCCAGTTCGGTTTCTGATCAATGGTAACACCCAGGATGTTGATGGTGGGGGGGGGTTCAGTGATGGTAATGCCATTGAATGTCAAGGGGCGATGGTTCGATCCTCTCCTGTAGGAGATGGTCATTGCCGGGCACTTGTGTGGTCTGAATGTAACTTGCCGCTTGTCAGCCTCGAGCCTGGATATTGTCCGGGTCTTGCTGCATTTGGCCATGGACTGCTTCATTACCTGAGGAGTTGCGAATAGTGCTGAACATTGTGCACTTCTGACCTTATGATGAAAGGGAGGTCACTGATGAAGAGCTGAAGATGGTTGGGTTGAAGACACTATCCTGAGGAACTCCTGCAGTGAGGTCCTGGAGCCGAGATGATTGACACAACCATCAGGCAACCATCTTCCTTTGTGCCGGGTATGACTCCAACCAGCAGAGAGTTTCCCCCTCTGATTCTCATTGACTCCAGTTTAGCTCGGGCTGCTTGATGCCACACTCGGTCAAATGTTGCCTTGATGTCAAGAGCAGTCACTCTCACCTCACCTCTGGCATTCAGCTCTTTTGTCCATGTTTGATCCAAGGCTGTAATGAGATCAGGAGCTGAGTGACCCTGGCGGAACCCAAACTGAGTGTCCGTGAGCAGGTTATTGGTGAGTACGTGCTGCTTGATCGCACTGTTGATGACTCCTTCCATCACTTTGCTGATGATGGAGAGTAGACTGATAGGGCGGTAATCGGCTGGGTTGGATGTGTCTTGTTTCTTGTGTACAGGACACACCTGGGCAGTTTCCCACATTTCTGGGTAGATGCCAGTGTTGTAGCTGTACAGGAACAGCTTGGCTGGGGGGTGCGGCGAGTTCTGGAGCACAAGTCTTCAGCACTATTACCGGAATATTATCAGGACCCAGAGCCTTTGCAGTATCCAGTGCCTTCAGCCATTCACATGGAGTGAATCGAATTGGCTGAAGACTGACATCTGTGATGCTGGGAATCTCCGGAGGAGACCAAGATGGATCATCCACTCGGCATTTCTGGCTGAAGATTGTTGCGAATGCCTCAGCTTTGTCTTTTGCACAGATGTGCTGGGCTCCCCCATCATTGAGGATGGGGATATTTGTGGAGCCTCCTCCTCCAGTGAGTCGTTTAATTGTCCCCCACCATTCACGGCTGGATGTGGGAGGACTGCAGAGCTTAGGACTGATGCGTTTGTTGTGGAATTGCTGAGCTCTGTCCATTACTTGCTGCTTATGCTGTTTGACACACGGGTAATCCTGTGTTGTATCTTCACCAGGTTTACACCTCATTATCCGCTATGCTTGATGTTTCCCCTGCCATGCTCCCCTGCACTCTTCATTGAACCAGGGTTGATCCCCCGGCTGGGTGGTAATGGTAGAGTGGGGGATATGCTGGGCCATGAAGTTACAGATTGTGATTGAATACAATTCTGCTGCTGCTGATTTGATTTACATAGAATTTACAGTGCAGAAGGAGGCCATTCGGCCCATCGGGTCAGCACCAGCTCTTGGAAAGAGCACCCTACCCAAGGTCCACACCTCATCCCTATCCCCATAACCCAGTAACCCCACCCAACACTAAGGGCAATTTTGGACACTATGGGCAATTTATCATGGCCAATGCACCCTAACCCGCACATCTTTGGACTGTGGGAGGAAACCGGAGCACCCGGAGGAAACCCACGCACACACGGGGAGGATGTGCAGGCTCCGCACAGACAGTGACCCAAGCCGGAATCGAACCTGGGACCCTGGAGCTGTGAAGCGATTGTGCTATCCACAATGCTACCGTGCTGCCCTGATGGCCCACAGCGCCTCATGGATACTACGTTGAATCCTCGTTTTTGGATTTTCTCTGCACAGATGTGAGATATAAGGGCCGGGATTCTCCAAAATGCGGCTAAGTGTTTACGCTGATGTAAACACCAGAGTATTTCACGTCGCCGTCAATGGGCCTCTTGGCCCAGCCATTATGGAAGCCATAAGGGGCCAGCACGATGCAGGAGTGCATCGTGCTGCGCATGCTCCCATACGCAGCCCTGCACTGCCGTCCGCGGGTCCGCGCATGCACGCGGCGGATATTCCACGCCAGCGCCATGCAACATGGCGGAGCCACACAGCAGGCTGGCTCGGAAGAAGGTATGCCACCCACAGATCGTGCACGCCTGCCAATCAGTCGCCCTCGATTGTGGAAGCCCCTCACCAGGACGGCCACGGCAGCCGCGACTCCGAGCCCCTGCCAGGTGGAACCATACGTGAACCATGCCAGCGGGAACTCGGCCAGTCGACCGCGGAGACTCACTGCGGGGGCCTCTTTCAACGGCCCCTAATCAGCGGCGCGTTAACCTCGCGCACGCAACTGCCACCGATCCTCTGGTCGCCGGAGAATCGCATCCCGGCGTCGGACCCAATCGCGGGTCAGAGGCTCCATTCTCCGCCCCCGCGCCAAATGCCATTTCGGTGCAGAAGCTTGGAAAATCCCGGCCAAGATATATAACAATGACAAAGCCAGTCTTCCATTTTTACAGCATCGTTCACAACACAAAGTCCTTTCTTTTATGCTAATTCCAGTAAAAGGACATTGTGACGGAATAAATCTGAATCTTGTTTTTTTACCTTCAGCAAGTTTATTTTCTCAACAGCTCAACATTGTGACAGCCTCCATCTGCATCACAGGATCACAGAATAATACAACACCATGGTAGCACAGTGGTTAGCACAGTTGCTTCACAGCTCCAGCATCCCAGGTTCGATTCCCCGCTGGGTCACTGTCTGTGCGGAGTCTGCACGTTCTCCCCGTGTGTGTAGGTTCCCTCCGGGTGCTCCGGTTTCCTCCCACAGTCCAAAGGCGTGCAGGTTAGGTGGATTGACAATGCTAAATTGCCCTTGGTGTCCAAAAAGGTTAAGTGCAGGTTACGTGGGCGTGAATAGGGTGCTCTTTGTAAGGGCTGGTGCAGACGCGATGGGCTGAATGGCCTCCTCCAGCACTGTAAATTCTATGAACATAGAAGAGGCCCTTTGGCCCATCTAGTCTGCACTGACGCAAGAAAAACACCTGACCTGCCGACATAATCCCATTTGCCAGCACTTGGTCCATAGCCTTGGTCCATTGCCTGGAATGTTGGGACAGGCCAAGTGCCCTTCCAGGTACTTTTTAAAGGGTGTGAGGCAACCCGTCCTCTACCCACCTCCCAGGCAGCGCGTTCCAGACCCTCACCACCTTCTGGGTAAAAAGGTTTTTCCTCAAATCCCCCCTAAACTCCCTGCCCCTCACCTTGAACTTGTGTCCCCCTCATAACTGACCCTTTAACTAACGGGAACAGCTCATAAAAATTATGTGGAGAAGGAGGCCATTCGGCCCATCGAGTCTGCACTGGCTCTTGGAAAGAGCATCCCACAAGCCCACACCTCCACCCTATCCCCGTAACCCAGTAACCCCACCCAACAATAAGGGCAATTTATCATGGCCAATCCACCTTCCCTGCACATCTTTGGGTTGTGGGGGTGAAACCCACGCAGACACGGGGAGGATGTTCAAACTCCACACGGACAGTGACCCAGAGCCGGGATCGAACCTGGGACCTCAGCGCCGTGAGGCAGCAGTGCTAACCCACTGCGCCACCGTGCTAACCTATCCACCCTGTCCATGCCCCTCACAATCTTGTTCACCTCGATCAGGCCGCCCCTCAGTCTCTGCTCCAGTGAAAACAGCCCAAGCCTATCCAACTTCTCTTCATAACTATAAGTTCCATCCCAGTGAATCACCTCTGCACCTCATAGAATTTTTGTTTTCATAGAATTTACAGTGCAGAAGGAGTCCATTCGGCCCATTGAGTCTGCACCGGCCCTTGGAAAGAGCATCCTACCCAAGCCCACACTTCCATCCTATCCCCGTTACCCAGTAACCCCACTTTAACCTTTTTGGCCATTCCAGAGGGGGGCAGTTACGAGTCAAACCCATTGCTGTGGGTCTGGAGTCAGATGTTGGCCAGACATGGTGAGGACGGCAGATTTCCTTCCCGATAGGACGTTACTGAACCAGATGGGTTTTTGTTACTGAGACTAGCTTCATATTCCAGATTTATTCATTGAATTTAAACTCCACTAGTTGCCGTGCTGGGATTTGAACCCATGTCCCCAGAGCAGTTAGCGGTTTACATGGATCATAGAATCATAGAATTTACTGTGCAGAAGGAGGCCATTCGGCCCATCGAGCCTGCACCAGCCTTTGGAAAGAGCACCCTACCCAAGCGCACACCTCCACCCTATCCCCATAACCCCGTAGCCCCACCTAACCATTTTTGGACACTAAGAGCAATTTATCATGGCCAATCCACCTAACCTGCACATCTTTGGACTGTGGGAGGAAACCGGAGCACCCGGGGGAAACCCACGCACACACGGGGAGAACGTGCAGACTCCGCACAGACAGTGACGCAAGCCGGGAATTCGAACCTAGGACCCTGGAGCCGTGAAGCAACTGTGCTAACCACTGTGCTACCGTACTGCCCTATGCTACCTCCTCCAGTACAATCATATCCTTCCTATAATGTGATTACCAGAATTGCACACAGTACTCCAGCTGTGACCTCACCAAAGTTCTACACAACTCCAACATGACCTCCCTGCTTTTGTAATCTTGATTAATAACGGCAAGTGTCTTTGAAAAGGGACCATTAGTGATTGTCTGAGAGGGTAGATGGGGCCTCGGGTTAATGTGTCTCAAGGGACAGCACCACAACCCCACCAGCACTTCCTCGATTATGCCACTGGAGCGTTGTGACTGAGAGGCTGCTGTGTGAGACACTGAGGCATGGCTGACACAGACCAGGAGATCCAGGCACAATCCCTCACCTCCGATCCTGCAGCAGCAAGACAGAGGACCAGCTGCTATTCCTCGCTGAGTGAAGGACAATCTGCCTGGGTCCAACCCCCTGCATCGCGTGCCAGTGTTTCCCGACGGATGTTGGATGTGAAAGGAATGAGGTCCTGATATGCCAATCCCCAGCAGATAAGTAGCTTGGCATCTTACGTAAGAATGGTGTAGCGTTAGACGTACAGGGGCCATAGTGCCGATTATCCTCCAACAATCTTCATTACTGCCGAGGGAAATGGGGAAAAATACCAACCCCATCGAACAGCCCAAATGCTGAACATGGGGTAAGGGGATCACAGAGAACGGGCCGCTGAAAACACTCGAGAGGCTTTGAAAGGTCACGGCCTTTGATGAAGTCAAATATTAAGAAAGAGAAGTAGAAAGGAAAGGAGCGCAGCACAGCAGCACAGTGGTTAGCACAATTGCTTCACTGCTCCAGGGTCCCAGATTCGATTCCCCGCTGGGTCACTGTCTGTGTGGAGTCTGCACGTTCTCCTCGTGTCTGCGTGGGTTTCCTCCGGGTGCTCCGGTTTCCTCCCACAATCCAAAGATGTGCAGGTTAGGTGGATTGGCCATGATAAATTGCCCCTTAGTGTTGGGTGGGGTTACTGGGTTATGGGGATAGGGTGGAGGTGTGGGCTTGGGTAGGGTGCTCTTTGCAAGAGTCTCTCCAGACTCGATGGGCCGAACGGCCTCCTTCTGCACTGTAAATTCTATGATTCTATGAACGATACAAATACTTTTGTGCAATTCTCTGCAATTGTTAATAAACCATAAAGATTAATGGGGAGTACCTCCAAAGTACTCAAAGGTCGTTTGACTTTGCTCCAGGATTCTGTTATCTGCTTCACTGAAGATAAGTATGAAACTTTCAGCCGTGATGTGTGTCATGATATTTAAACATGCAGATAATGATATACAGACAGGCACAGACAGGCAGCTAATCAACACAGAGAACAGGAATGACCAATGAGCAGGCAGGACACTCACTGTCATGAGTGACAATGGCCCGTGCTTCAACAGCTACGAGTGGTCTATGTTTGCCAAGTCACACCATTTCAAACATGTCACTTCCAGCCCACACTATCCGCAGTCCAATGGGAAGGTTGAAAAAGGGATGCACATTGTGAAACAGCTTATTTGCAAGGCCGCGGATTCTGCTTCTGATATCTACCTTGCGTTGCTTGCGTACAGGGCGACCCCACTGTCCACTGGCATGTCGCCGGCTCAACTCCTGATCAACTGGGACCTGCGAACGACACTTGCAGCCATACACTTGCCCAACCTGGATCACCAGCAGAATGATCCCGACCAGGTGGGTTAAAGTTTCAGTCGGGGATTACTCTGGGAATAGTGATCACAATTCCCTAAGTGTTAGAATACTCATGGACAAAGGCGACAGTGGTCCTAAAGGAAGAGTGCTAAATTTGGGAAGGCCAACTATACCAAAATTCGGCAGGAGCTAGGGAATGTGGATTGGGAGAAGCTGTTTAAAGGTAAATCCACATTTGATATGTGGGAGGCTTTTAAAGAGAGGTTGATCAGAGTGCAGGACAGACATGTCCCTGTGAAAATGAGGGATAGAAATGGCAAGATTAGGGAACCATGGATGACGGGTGAAATTGTGAGACTAGCTAAGAGGAAAAAGGAAGCATACATAAGGTCTGGGCGACTGAAGACAGACGAAGCTTTGGAAGAATATCGGGAATGTAGGACCAATCTGAAACGAGGAATCAAGAGGACTAAAAGGGGTCATGAAATATCTTTAGCAAACAGGGTTAATGAAAATCCCAAAGCCTTTTATTCATATATAAGGTGCAAGAGGGTAACTGGAGAAAGGATTGGCCCACTCAAGGACAAAGGAGGAAAGTTATGCATGGAGTCAGAGAAAATGGGTGAGATTCTTAACGAGTACTTTGCATCGGTATTCACCAAGAAGAGGGACATGACGGATGTTGAGGTTAGGGATAGATGTTTGATTACTCTAGCTCAAGTCGGCATAAAGAGAGAAGGTGTGTTGGGTATTCTAAAAGACATTAAGGTGGACAAGTCCCCAGGTCCGGATGGGAGCTATCCCAGGTTCCTGAGGGAAGTGAGAGGAAATAGCTGGGGCCTTAACAGATATCTTTGCAGCATCCTTGAGCACGGGTGAGGTACCAGAGGACTGGAGAATTGCTAATGTTGTCCCCTTGTTTAAGAAGGGTAGCAGGGATAATTCAGATAATTATAGACCGGTGAGCCTGACGTCAGTGGTAGGGAAGCTGCTGGAGAAGATACTGAGGGATAGGATCTATTCCCATTTGGAAGAAAATGGGCTTATCAGTGATAGAGAACATGGTTTTGTGTAGGGAAGGTCATGTCTTACCAACTTAATAGAATTCTTTGAGGAAGTGACAAAGTTGATCGATGAGGGAAGGGCTGTAAATGTCATATACATGGACTTCAGTAAGGCATTTGATAAGGTTCCCCATGGTAGGCTGATGGAGAAAGTGAAGTCTCATGGGGTCCAGGGTGCGCTAGCTAGATGGATGAAGAACTGGCTGGGCAACAGGAGACAGAGAGTAGTGGTGGAAGGGAGTTTCTCAAAATGAAGAACTGTGACCAGTAGTGTTCCACAGGGATCCGTGCTCAGACCACTGTTTGTGATACACATATAGGATCGGAAATGAAAAATGAAATGAAATGAAAATTGCTTATTGTCACAAGTAGGCTTCAATGAAGTTACTGTGAAAAGCCCGTAGTCGCCACATTCCGGTGCCTATCTGGGGAGGCTGGTACGGGAATAGAACCGTGCTGCTGGCCTGCTTTAAAATCCAGCGATTTAGCCCAGTCAGCTAAACCAGCCCCTCTGGAGATCCTCTGGAGGATCTGGAGGCAGGTATAGGTGATCTGATTAGGAAGTTTGCAGATGACACTAAGATTGGTGGAGTAGCAGGTAGCGAAGGGGACTGTCAGAGAATACAACAAAATATAGATGAATTGGAGAGTTGGGCAGAGAAATGGCAGATATAGTTCAATCCAGGCAAATGCGAGGTGATGCATTTTGGAAGATCCAATTCACGACTATATGGTCAATGGAAGAGTCCTGGGGAAAATTGATGTACAGAGAGATCTGGGAGTTCAGGTCCATTGTACCCTGAAGGTGGCAACGCAGGTTGATAGAGTGGTCAAGAAGGCATACAGCATGCTTGCCTTCATCGGACGGGGTATTGAGTACAAGAGTCGGCAGGTCATGTTACAGTTATATAAGACTTTGGTTCGGCCACATTTGGAATACTCCCTGCAGTTCTGGTCGCCACATTACCAGAAGGATGTGGATGCTTTGGAGAAGGTGCAGAGGAGGTTCACCAGGATGTTGCCTGGTATGGAGGGTGATAGCTATGAAGAGAGGTTGAGTAGATTAGGATTATTTTCATTAGAAAGGCAGAGGTTGAGGGGGGACGTCATTGAGGTCTACAAAATTATGAGAGGTATGGACAGGATGGATAGCAAGAAGCTTTTTCCCAGAGTGGAGGACTCAATTACTAGGGGTCACAAGTTCAAGGTGAGAGGGGAAAAGTTTAAGGGAGATGTGCGTGGAGAGATGTGCAGAGGGTGGTGGGTGCCTGGAATGCATTGCCGGCGGAGGTGGTAGAGGCGGGCATGATAGCATCATTTAAGATGTATCTGGACAGATACATGAATGGGCGGGAACAGAGGGATACAGATCCTTAAAATATAGGCGACAGGTTTAGATAGAGGATCTGGATCGGCGCAGGCTGGGAGGGACGAAGGGCCTGTTCCTGTGCTGTAATTTTTCTTTGTTCTTTGTTCTTTGTTCACCTCCCGGTGCTGCAGAAGGTGCAGCTGCTCCGAAACCAGCAAACGCAGGGCTATGATGCTCATGCCACCGATTTGCCCGTGTTATCCCCGGCAGACACTGCCAGGATCAAGATACCAGATGGTGGCTAGTCTGCTCCAGCTGTGCCCCGCTCGTATGTTGAACGTATGGCTGATGGTTCTGTTGTGCAACAAAACAGACGGGCACTGCGCAAAGTTGCCTGCCCGCAACCGCTTTCTTCTCTGTTTCTGTCCGTTGTTTTGCCACCTCCTGATACCTCGAACTATGAGGCCACCAGTCAGGCTTCCGTCCCACTTGTCAAGGCTCCGTCGTCCCCACCACCACCTCTCCGGCGGTCGGCAAGGATCAGACGCAAGCCCCAGAGACTGGACTTATGAACATTTGTTTTGTTTGCTGTGTTCTGTTTTCTCACATTAGACAGCTGTCTTCACCTGTAAATATGTTTACATATGCCACCGCTTGTAAATATGTTAATATATGATACCACATGTATCATACTTGAAAAAAAAGGGAGATGTCATGGTATTCAGACATGCAGATAATGATATACCGACAGGCACACTCAGGCAGCTAATCAACACAGAGAACAGGACATGACCAATGAGCAGGCAGGACACTCAGGGGTGGGATCTCACTATAAAAGGCACGAGGCGCTCACATTCCGCCTCTTTCCACTGATGAACATCTACAGAGTGAGTCAGGGTGTATGTACAGTATCACACCTCCAGCACGTGGCACGTGGTTCAGTCAGATAGAGTAACCACACTTAGTTTAGCAGAGAGCCGAACTCAGAGAGAACTGTGCTAACTGTGCTACAGGTTCAATAAATCAGATTGAACTAACTTCAAGGTCTGGAGTATCTTTTGGCCAAAGCTGCATCCAGTTGCAGCCTGTGTTATCCCAGAGTACATAACACGACAATGTGTATCAGTGAGATTGTGTCTTCTCCAGACCCCGTTTCTCTCTCTCGCTGTCAGGGCTCTGACACACGGTACGGTATATCTCCCGGATCGCAGGCTGGGCACCTGACTTGAGTGGCTGTTCGCTGTTGTAGGTGTGACAGCCCAGACACTGAGCAGAATTTTCCATTAAATCCATTGCCGAGAGTGACTTATCCAGAAATCAGTGCAGAATGAGACCATGCGGCACATCTTGTCGAAGCCGGATCTCCAAACAAGCATCATGACTCATTGCCGTTCCCCTGCCATTTCCCCAGACCCCTGAAAATAATCACCCAATACCCTCTGGAAAGTCCCGATTGAAGCTGCCTCCACCACACGCCCAGTCAGCGCATACCAGAACCAAACCACCTGCTGTGTGGAAAAGATGTTTCTCACATTTGCTTTTTTAAATCCCTTTAAATCTGCTTCCTTCAGCATGGGAGTACACAGAACATAGAACATTACAGCGCAGTACAGGCCCTTCGGCCCCCAATGTTGCGCCGACCGTGAAGCCCCTCTAAACCCCATCTACACTATTCCCTTATCGTCCATATGCCTATCCAATGACCATTTGAATGCGTTTAGTGTTGGCGAGTCCACTACTGTTGCAGGCAGGGCATTCCACGCCCTTACTACTCTCTGAGTAAAGAACCTACCTCTGACATCTGTCCTATATCTATCTCCCCTCAATTTAAAGCTATGCCCCCTCGTGCTAGACATCACCATCCGAGGAAAAAGACTCTCACTGTCCACCCTATCTAATCCTCTGATCATCTTGTATGCCTCAATTAAGTTACCTCTTAACCTTCTTCTCTCCAATGAAAACAGCCTTAAGTCCCTCAGCCTTTCCTCATAAGATCTTCCCTCCATACCAGGCAACATCCTGGTAAATCTCCTCTGCACCCTTTCCAATGCTTCCACATCCTTCCTATAATGGGAATGTCAGAGAATACAACAAAATATAGATAGATTGGAGAGTTGGGCAGAGAAATGGCAGATGGAGTTCATTCCAGGCAAATGCGAGGTGATGCATTTTGGAAGATCAAATTCAAGAGCGGACTATATGGTCAATGGATGGGTCCTGGGGAAAATTGATGTGCAGAGAGATCTGGGGGTTCAGGTCCATTGTACCCTGAAGGTGGCAACGCAGGTTGATAGAGTGGTCAAGAAGGCATACAGCATGCTTGCCTTCATCGGACGGGGTATTGAGTACAAGAGTTGGCAGGTCATGTTACAGTTGTATAGGACTTTGGTTAGGCCACATTTGGAATACTGCGTGCAGTTCTGGTTGCCACATTACCAGAAGGATGTGGATGCCTTGGAGAGGGTGCAGAGGAGATTCACCAGGATGTTGCCTGGTATGGAGGGTGCTAGCTATGAAGAAAGGTTGAGTAGATTAGGATTGTTTTCGTTGGAAAGAATTGAGGGGGGACCTGATTGAGGTCTACAAAATTATGAGAGGTATGGACAGGGTGAATAGCAACAAGCTTTTTCCAAGATTGGGGGTGTCAGTTACAAGGGGTCACGATTTCAAGGTGAGAGGGGGAAAGTTTAAGGGAGATGTGCGTGGAAAGTTTTTTACGCAGAGGGTGGTGGGTGCGTTGAACGCTTTACCAGCGGAGGTGGTAGAGGCGGGTATGATAGAATCATTTAAGATGCACCTGGACAGGTATATGAACGGGCGGGGAACAGAGGGAAGTAGACCTTGGAAAATAGGAGACAGGTTTAGATAAAGGATCTGGATCGGCGAAGGCTGGGAGGGCCGAAGGGCCTGTTCCTGTGCTGTAATTTACTTTGTTCTTTGTTCTTTGTTCTATAATGTGGCGACCAGAACTGCACGCAATACTCCAAATGCGGCCGCACCAGAGATTTGAACAACTGCAACATGACCTCATGGCTCCGAAACTCAATCCCTCTACCAACAAAAGCTAATACACCATACGCCTTCTTAACAACCCTCTCAACCTGGATGGCAACTTTCAGGGATCTATGGATATGGACACCGAGATCTCTCTGCTCGTCCACACTACCAAGAATCTTACCATTAGCCCAGTACTCTGTCTTCCTGTTATTCCTTCCAAAATGAATCACCTCACACTTTTCTGCATTGAACTCCATTTGCCACCTCTCAGCCCACCTCTGCAGCTTATCTATGTCCCTCTGTAACTTGTAACATCCTTCTGCACTGTCCACAACTCCACCGACTTTAGTGTCATCTGCAAATTTACTCACCCATCCTTCTCCGCCCTCCTCCAGGTCATTTATAAAAATGACAAACAGCAGTGGTCCCAAAACAGATCCTTGTGGTAAACCACTAGTAACTGAACTCCAGGCTGAACATTTCCCATCAACCACCACCCTTTGTCTTCTTCCAACAAGTCAATTTCTGATCAAACTGCTAAATCATCCTGAATCCCATGCCTCCGTGTTTTCTGCAATAGCCTACCGTGGGGAACCTTATCAAATGTGGAACATTTAAAAAAAATTTTTTTTTAAAATTTAGATTACCCAATTATTTTTTCTATTAAGGGGCAATTTAGCATGGCCAATCCACCTACTCTGCACATTTTTGGGTTGTGGGGGCGAAACCCACGCAGACACGGGGAGAATGTGCAAACTCCACACGGACAGTGACCCAGAGCCGGGATCGAACCTGGGACCTCAGCGCCGTGAGGCGGTTGTGCTAACCACTAGGCCACCGTGCTGCCGCTCAAATGTGGAACTTGTTCAAGGAACAAGTACTACGAGTCTTTGATATAGAATATAGAATATAGAACAGTACAGCACAGAACAGGCCCTTCGGCCCTCGATGTTGTGCCGAACAATGATCACCTTACTTTAAACCCACGTAACCCGTATACCCGTAACACAACAATCCCCCCATTAACCTTACACTACGGGCAATTTAGCATGGCCAATCCACCTAACCCGCACATCTTTGGACTGTGGGAGGAAACCGGAGCACCCGGAGGAAACCCACGCACACACAGGGAGGACGTGCAGACTCCACACAGACAGTGACCCAGCCGGGAATCGAACCTGGGACCCTGGAGCTGTGAAGCATTGATGCTAACCACCAAGCTACCATGAGGTACCGTGTATGTCTCTGTCAGGCAGGGAAGAGATGGTCGAGTGAGGGGACCATGGTTGACAAGGGAGGTTGAATGTCTTGTTAAGTGGAAGGAGACTTACGTAAGGCTGAGGAAACAAGGTTCAGACAGGGCGCTGGATGGATACAAGATAGTCAGGAGGGAACTGAAGTAAGGGATTAGGAGAGCTAAGAGAGGGCATGAAAAATCTTTGGTGCAGGATCAAGGAAAATCCCAAGGCCTTTTACACATCTGTGAGAAATATGAGAATGACTAGAGCGAGGGTAGGTCCGATCAAGGACAGTAGCGGGAGATTGTGTATTGAGTCTGAAGAGATAGGAGAGGTCCTGAACGAGTACTTTTCTTCAGTATTAACAAACGAGAGGGGCCATATTGTTGGAGAGGACAGTGTGAAACAGAGTGGTGAGCTCGAGGAGATACTTGTTAGGAAGGAAGATGTGTTGGGCATTTTGAAAAACTTGAGGATAGACAAGACCCCCGGGCCTGACGGGATATATCCAAGGATTCTATGCGAAGCAAGAGATGAAATTGCAGATCCGTTGGCAATGATCTTTTCGTCCTCACTGTCAACAGGGGTGGTACCAGGGGATTGGAGAGTGGCGAATTTCGTGCTCCTGTTCAAAAAAGGGCATAGGGATAACCCTGGGAATTACAGTCTTACTTCGGTGGTAGGCAAAGTAATGGAAAATGTACTGAGGGATAGGATTTTTGAGCGTCTGGAAAGACACTGCTTGATTGAGGATAGTCAGCACGGATTTGTGAGGGGTGGGTCTTGCCTTACAAGTCTTATTGACTTCTTTGAGGAGGTGACCAAGCATGTGGATGAAGGTAAAGCAGTGGATGTGGTGTAAATGGATTTTAGTAAGGCATTTGATAAGGTTCCCCATGGGAGGCTTATGCAGAAAGTAAGGAGGCATGGGATAATGGGAAATTTGGCCAGTTGGATAACAAACTAGCTAACCGAAAGAAGTCAGAGAGTGGTGGTGGATGGCAAATATTCAGCCTGGAGCCCAATTACCAGTGGCGTACTGCAGGGATCAGTTCTGGGTCCTCTGCTGTTTGTGATTTTCATTAACGACTTGGATGAGGGAGTTGAAGGGTGGGTCAGTAAATTTGCAGACGATACGAAGATTGGTGGAGTTGTAGATAGTGAGAAGGGCTGTTGTCGGCTGCAAAGAGACATAGATAGGATGCAGAGCTGGGCTGAGAAGTGGCAGATGGAGTTTAACCCTGAAAAGTGTGAGGTTGTCCATTTTGGAAGGACAAATATGAATGCAGAATACAGGGTTAACGGTAGAGTTCTTGGCAATGTGGAGGAGCAGAGAGATCTTGGGGTCTATGTTCATAGATCTTTGAAAGTTGCCACTTAAGTGGATAGAGCTGTGAAGAAGGCCTATGGTGTGCTAGCGTTCATTAGCAGAGGGATTGAATTTAAGAGCCGTGAGGTGATGATGCAGCTGTACAAAACCTTGGTAAGGCCACATTTGGAGTACTGTGTGCAGTTCTGGTTGCCTCATTTTAGGAAGGATGTGGAAGCTTTGGAAAAGGCGCAAAGGAGATTTACCAGGATGTTGCCTGGAATGGAGAGTAGGTCTTACGAGGAAAGGTTGAGGGTGCTAGGCCTTTTCTCATTAGAACGGAGAAGGATGAGGGGCAATTTGATAGAGGTATATAAGATGATCAGGGGAATAGATAGAGTAGACAGTCAGAGACTTTTTCCCCGGGTGGAACAAACCATTACAATTTGGCCAGTTGGATAAGAAGTCAGAGAGTGGTGGTGGATGGCAAATATTCAGCCTGGAGCCCAGTTACCAGTGGCGTACTGCAGGGATCAGTTCTGGGTCCTCTGCTGTTTGTGATTTTCATTAACGACTTGGATGAGGGAGTTGAAGGGTGTTGAAGCCGACAACAGCCCTTCTCACTATCTACAACTCCAAGGGGACATAAATTTGAGGTGAATGGTGGAAGATATAGGCGGGATGTCAGAGGTAGGTTCTTTACCCAGAGAGTAGTGGGGGCATGGAATGCACTGCCTGTGGAAGTAGTTGAGTCGGAAACATTTGGGACCTTCAAGCAGCTATTGGATAGGTACATGGATTATGGTAGAATAATGGAGTCTAGAAAATAATTTGTTCTTAAAGGCAGCATGGTAGCATTGTGGATAGCACAATTGCTTCACAGCTCCAGGGCCCCGGTTCGATTCCGGCTTGGGTCACTGTCTGTGTGGAGTCTGCACATCCTCCCCGTGTGTCCGGGTGCTCCAGTTTCCTCCCACAGTCCAAAGATGTGCAGGTTAGGTGGATTGGTCATGCTAAATTGCCCTTAGTGTCCAAAATTGCCCATAGTGTTGGGTGGGGTTACTAGGTTATGGGGATAGGGTGGAGGTGTTGACCTATGGTAGGGTGCTCTTTCCAAGAGCCGATGCAGACTCGATGGGCCGAATGGCCTCCTTCTGCACTGTAAATTCTATGATAATCTATGACTAATCTAGGACAAAGGTTCGGCACAACATCGTGGGCCGAAGGGCCTGTCTGTGCTGTATTTTTCTATGTTCTATATTCTAAACGCTTTACTGAAATCCATATACGCCACATCAACTGCTTTACCCTCATCCACCTGTTTGGCCACCTTCTCAAAGATCTCAATAAGGTTTGTGAGGCACGACCTACCCTTCACAAAATCGTGTTGACTATCTCTAATCAAATTATTCCTTTCCAGATGATTATACATCCTATCTCTTATAAACCATTCCAAGACTTTGCCCACAACAGAAGTAGGGCTCACTGGTCTATAGTTACCCGGGTTGTCTCTACTCTTTTTGAACAAGGGGACAACATTTGCTATCCTCCAGTCTTCTGGCAGTATTCCTGTAGACAAAGATGACTTAAAGATCAAAGCCAAAGGCTCAGCAATCTCCTCCCTAGCTTCCCAGAGAATCCTAGAATAAATCCCATCTGCCCCAGGGGACTTATCTATTTTAACATTTACAGTGGGTAGCACAGTTGCTTCACAGCTCCAGGGTCCCGGGTTCGATTCCCCGCTAGGTCACTGTGCGGAGTCTGCACGTTCTCCCCGTCTGTGCGTGGGTTTCCTCCGAGTGCTCCGGTTTCCTCCCACAGTCCAAAGGCCATGCTGAATTACCACCTGGTGTCCAAAGGTTAGGTGGGGTTACTGGGTTAGGGGATCAATTAGGGGAGTCGGTGTAGGTACGGTGCTCTTTCAGAGGGTTGGTGCAGACTCGATGCGTCAAATGGCCTCTTTCTGCACTGTAGGGATTCTTTGATTCACGAGGTCTCCTGGGTTCTTCTTGGCTTTGCACTCACCTCCCCATTATCCCATCCACCATTGTCTCCAACACCTCCTCCTTTCACCCACCCCTCCTCCCCCATCACCATTGACCCCTGCACTGTAACCTTCAACCTCCTATCTGTCACCCTTGAACGTCCCCATCACTCAGAACCAATCACCATCACTCTTCAAGTGCCTCACTTCCCACCTGATGGAACCATCAATTCTACGGACACGTGCTTGTCGGATTAGAATAGCGGTTTTAATATACTTACAACAGAGCCAGCCTGTTAACCGTTGAACTTTCGGTGGCTGGCTGACTCTGTGGCACGGATCTTTATACAGCAGCTCCAGGGGGAGGAGTTCTGGGCGGAGCCAAAGGGGGAGCCCAGTACAAACTCTCGAGTACTCCCAGAGCTACTCCCCCTGGTGGCCAGGTAGTGCAACTGCACTCACAATATTGATACATAAATATACTTGGAACAGAGTGACATTGGTAACTTATAATACCGTGTGAATCTCATTCACCACACCACCTAGCTCAAGCCTGTCACAGCCCATTCCCTGCACAGATTGACCCGCTGGAGGCTCAAGGCTGCCACACAGAGAGGAAGGTTGGCCACGATATCCGAGGGTCGGTAAGTGCGCTGCCACTCGCTGGACATTATGGACCTCATTAACCTTCCTCATTAACCTTTACCCACCAATGAAACCTCAGCACCTTTACCTTTTTGTCTGTCCTTCCTTAAAAACTGAATCCCCCTGGAATGTTCTGTTCCCATCCCGGTCACCTTGCAGCCATGTCTCCGTAATCCCGATTATATCACACCCATTTATATTATTTATATGCACAATTAATTCATCCACTTTATTGCGAGTGCTCCATGCATTAAGGCACAAAGCCTTTAAGCTTGTCTTTTGAACATTCCTTGTCCTGTTCCCATTACTTTTTACTCAGGTCCTATTTGATTCTGGCCCTCGCTTTCCCTGCCGAGCACTGTCTTTTGTTCTTGGCTGTGTTTCCTCCTCCTCGGACTCCTCAAATGGGTTCCCAGCCCCCTGCCGTTTTAGTTTACACCGTCCCCTATGACTCGAGTAAATATTCCCCCAGGGCATCAATCCCGGTCCTGACCCAGTGTTACCCATCCAATTTGTACTGTTCCCACCTCTCCTTGAACTGGTCCCAATATCCCAGACCATTCCCCTGAACAGTATCCAAAGGGGTATTGGCAGAGGAATGGCCACAGGAGATTCCTGCACTGCCTGCCCAGCACTATTCTTCTGCCTGGTGGTCACCCATTCCCTTCCTGCCTGTGGAGTCTGAGCCGGCGGGGTGACCACCTCTCTATACGTGCTGTCCACGATGCTCTCCGACTCACGGATACTCCACAGTGTCTCCAGCAGCTGCTCCAGCTCCGAAACCTGAGCTTCCAGAAGCTGCAGCTGGAGACACTTCCTGCCAGTGTGGAATGCGATTTGGGACTGAATCGGACAGGAAAATGCCTCAAATCCAGGTGCAATTCCACAAACACTGCTGCAAACGATGTGGAAAGGACGGATTGACAGATTCAAGGACACACCGGTGGTCGCAAGAGCAGATTGGGCAGACCGAGATGAGGTCGCAGTCCAAGGTGGCATCGTACAAAGGAGTCATGTTTCCTCAGGAGGTGAGAGGAGAGATGCTGGTGTATCTCAGCAAGCGTCAAGAAACTAAATTGACTGTGAAAAACACAAGAGCTTTACTCGCCAAACGCGAACAGTCAAATTAAAGACCCCATTGGTCAGTGCCATGCCTGTAAGGAGCAGCAAGCTTAACGATGTAGTGAGCCGTGATTGTCTGATGTCACCCCGGATGGATGTTGCTGGAAGTCGAATGTTTTAGCCTGGCAGGAAGCAATTATCTTGTCGCTATTCTAACGAGTGGGAATTAAACCTGGGACTTCAATGACAACAGGAGAGATTAAGGAATGCCGAGAAACAAACTTCATTAGTTACGGCAACCCAGACATTGTGATGAGTGACAATGGCCCACAGTTCACGAGAATTCAGCAGATCGCAAAGGGTTAGAAAATTCAACACGGCCCATTATCTCTGTGCTGTCCCCAAGGTGAAAATCGGCAAAAGATTCATCCGGAAATCGAGCAAATCTACAAGGCAAACCTGGAAAGGAGAAATGCAACAACCCAAGGCAAGGAAACGGATCCTGTCCAGAAGCAGATGTCACACCCTCAGCAAACACGTGTTCCAATCACAAAAATATCACTCAAACCAAAAGGTGGGACGGAAAAGAACTCAATCGATCATTCTCAGTAACTCACTCACTCTCAGTAACTCACTCGCTCACTATCAATAACTCACTCACACTCAGTAACTCACTTCCTCATTCTCAGTAACTCACTCTCTCACTCAGTAACTCACACCCTAATTCTCAGTAACACACTCCCTCATTCTCAGTAACTCATTCACTCTCAGTAACTCACTCGCTCACTCTCAGTAACTCACTCGATAATTCTCAGTAACTCACTCACTCTCAGTAACTCACTTCCTCATTCTCAGTAACTCACTCTCTCACTCAGTAACTCACACCCTAATTCTCAGTAACACACTCCCTCATTCTCAGTAACTCATTCACTCTCAGTAACTCACTCGCTCACTCTCAGTAACTCACTCACTCTCAGTAACTCACTTCCTCATTCTCAGTCACTCACTCCCTCACTCAGTAATTCACTCCCTCATTCTCAGTAACGCACTCCCTAATTCTCAGTAACTCACACCCTCATTCTCAGTAGATCACTCCCTCATTCTCAGTAACTCACTCCCTCATTTTCAGTAACTCACTCCCTCACTCAGTAACACACTCCCTCACTCAGTAACTCACTCGTTCTCTGTAACTCACTCCCTCATTCTCAGTAACTCCCTCCCTCATTCTCAGTAACTCGCTCCCACATTCTCAGTAACTCACAACCTCATTCTCAGCAACTCACTTCCTCATTCTCAGTAACTCATTACTCACTCAGTAACTCACTCCCTCATTTTTAGTAACTCTCTCCCTCATTCTCAGTAGCCACTCTCTCACTCAGTAACCCACTCCCTCATGCTCAGTAACTCACTCCCTCACTCTCAGTAACTCACTCACTCAGTAACTCCCTCACTCTCAGTAACTCACTCTCTCACTCAGTAACTCACTCCCTCATTCTCAGTAACTCACTCTCTCACCCTGTAACTCATTCCCTCATTCTCAGTAACTCACTCTCTCACTCAGTAACTCACTCCTTCATTCTCAGTAACTCACTCCCTAATTCTCAGTAATTCACTCCCTCACTCAGTAACTCTCTCCCTCATTCTCAATAACTCACTCCCTCATTCTCAGTAACTCATTATGTCATTCCCAGTAACTCACTTATTCATTCTCAGTAACTCACTCCCTCACTCAGTATCTCACTCCCTCATTTATATTAACTCACTCCCTCATTCTCAGTAACTCACTCTCTCACTCAGTAAATCACCCTCATTCTCAGTAACACCTCTCTCACTCAGTAACTCATTCCCTCATTCTCAGTCATTCACTCCCTCACTCAGTAACTCACTCCCTCATTCTCAGTAACTCACTCGTTCAGTTACTCACTGCCTCACCCTCTGTAACTCACTCCCTCTTTCTCAGTCACTCACTCCCCATTCTCAGTAACTCACTACCTAATTCTCAGTAACTCACTCCCTCATTCTCAGCAACTCAATTCCTCATTCTGAGTAATTCACTCCCTCACTCAGTAACTCACTCCCTCATTCTCAGTAACTCACTCTCTCACTCAGTAACTCACTCCCTCATTCCCAGTAACTCGTCTCTCACTCAGTAACTCATTCCCTCATTCTCAGTAATTCACTCTCTCACTCAGTAACACTCCCTCATTCTCAGTAACTCACTCCCTCAGGCTCAGTAACTCACAAACTCATTCTCATTAGATCACTCCCTCATTCTCAGTAACTCACTCCCTCATTTTCAGTAAATCACTCCCTCACTCAGTAACACACTCCCTCACTCAATAACTCACTCGTTCTCTGTAACTCACTCCCTCATTCTCAGTAACTCCCAACCTCATTCTCAGTAACTCGCTCCCACATTCTCAGTAACTCACAACCTCATTCTCAGCAACTCACTTCCTCATTCTCACTAACTCACTCCCTCACTCAGTAACTCACTCCCTTATTTTAGTAACTCTCTCCCTCATTCTCAATAGCCACTCCCTCATGCTCAGTAACTCACTCCCTCACCTGCAGTAACTCACTGCCTCAATCTCAGTAACTCACTCACTCAGTAACTCCCTCACTCTCAGTAACTCACTCTCTCACTCAGTAACTCACTCCCCCATTCTCAGTAACTCACTCTCTCACCCTGTAACTCATTCCCTCATTCTCAGTAACCCACTCTCTCAACCTGTAACTCATTCGCTCATTCTCAGTAACTTACTCTCTCACTCAGTAACTCACTCCTTCATTCTCAGTAACTCACTCCCTAATTCTCAGTAACTCACTTCCTGATTCTGAGTAATTCACTCCCTCAATCAGTAACTCACTCCCTCATTATCAATAACTCACTCGTTCAGTAACTCACTCCCTCAACCTCAGTAACTCACTCCCTCATTCTCAGTCACTCACTCCCTCATTCTCAGTAACTCACTCCATCATTCTCAGTCACTCACTCCCCCGTACTCAGTAACTCACTCCCTCATTCACAGTAACTCAGTCTCTCACTCAGTAACTCACTTCCTCATTCTCAGTAACTCACTCCGTAATTCTCATTAACTCACTCCCTCATTCTCAGTAAATCACTCCCTCACTCAGTAACTCACTCCCTCATTCTCAGCAACTCACTTCCTCATTCTCAGTAACTCACTCCCTCACTCAGTAACTCACTCCCTCATTCTCAGTAACTCACTCCCTCATTTTTAGTAACTCACTCCATCATTCTCAGTAACAACTCTCTCACTCACTATACCACTCCCTCATCCTCAGTAACTCACTCCCTCATTCTCAGTAACTCACTATCTCTTTCTCAGCAACTCACTCCCTCAATCTCAGTAACTCACTATCTCATTCTCAGCAACTCACTTCCTCATTCTCAGTAACGCTCACCCTCACTCAGTAACTCAGTCCCTCATTCTCAGTAACTCACTCCCTCATTTTAGTAACTCAGTCCCTCATTCTCAGTAGCCATTCTCTCACTCAGTAACTCAGTCCCTCATTCTCAGTAACTCACTCCCTCATTTTGAGTAACTCAGTCCCTTTTTCTCAGTAGCCATTCTCTCACTCAGTAACCCACTCCCTCATTCTCAGAAAATCACTCATTCAGTAACTCACTCCCTCATTCTCAGTAACTCACTCCCTCATTTTTAGTAATTCTCTCCCTCATTCTCAGTTGCCACTCTCTCACTCAGTAACCCACTCCCTCATGCTCAGTAAGTCACTCCCTCACCTGCAGTTACTCACTGCCTCAATCTCAGTAACTCACCAACTCAGTAACTCACTCCCTCACTCTCAATAACTCACTCTCTCACTCAGCAACTCACTCCCCCATTCTCAGTAACTGACTCTCTCACTCAGTAACTCACTCCCTCATTCTAAGTAACTCACTCTCTCACTCAGTAACTCATTCCCTCATTCTCAGTAACTCACTCCCTCACTCAATAACACATTCCCTCATTCTCAGTAACTCACTCCCTCATTCTCAGTAACTCACTCTCATTCTCAGTAACTGCCTCCATCACTCAGTAACTCACTCCCTCATTCTCTATAACTCACTCCTCATTCTCAGTAACACTGCCTAACCCTAAGTAACTCACTCCCTCATTCTCAGTAACTCACTCGCTCAATTACTCACTCCCTCAACCTCAGTAAAACACTCCCTCATTCTCAGTCACACACTCCCTCTTTCTCAGTCACTCACTCCCCCATTCTCAGTAACTCACTCCCTAATTCTCAGTAACTCACTCCCTCATTCTCAGCAACTCACTTCCTCATTCTGAGTAATTCACTCCCTCACTCAGTAACTCACTCCCTCATTCTCAGTAACTCACTCGTTCAGAAACTCACTCCCTCACCCTCTGTAACTCACTCCCGCTTTCTCAGTCACTCACACCCCCATTCTCAGTAACTCACTCCCTAATTCTCAGTAACTCACTCCCTCATTCTCAGCAATTTACTTCCTCATTCTGAGTAATTCACTCCCTCACTCAGTAACTCACTCCCTCATTCTCAGTAACTCATTTGTTCAGTAACTCACTCCCTCACCCTCAGTATCTCACTCCCTCATTGATATTAACTCACTCCCTCATTCTCAGTAACTCACTCTCCCACTCAGTAACTCACTCCCCCATTCTCAGTAACTCGTCTCTCACTCAGTAACTCATTCCATCATTCTCAGTAATTCACTCTCTCACTCAGTAACTCACTCCCTCATTCTCAGTTACCCACTCCCTCATTCTCAGTAACTCACACCCTCATTCTCAGTAGATCACTCTCTCATTCTCAGTAACTCACTCCCTCATTTTCAGTAACTCACTCCCTCACTCAGTAACACACTCCCTCATTCTCAGAAACTCGCTCCCACATTCTCAGTAACTCACTCCCTCATTCTCAGTAACTCACTCTCATTCTCAGTAACTGCCTCCATCACTCAGTAACTCACTCCCTCATTCTCTATAACTCACTCCCTCATTCTCAGTAACACTGCCTAACCCTAAGTAACTCACTCCCTCATTCTCAGTAACTCACTCGCTCAATTACTCACTCCCTCAACCTCAGTAAAACACTCCCTCATTCTCAGTCACACACTCCCTCTTTCTCAGTCACTCACTCCCCCATTCTCAGTAACTCACTCCCTAATTCTCAGTAACTCACTCCCTCATTCTCAGCAACTCACTTCCTCATTCTGAGTAATTCACTCCCTCACTCAGTAACTCACTCCCTCATTCTCAGTAACTCACTCGTTCAGAAACTCACTCCCTCACCCTCTGTAACTCACTCCCGCTTTCTCAGTCACTCACACCCCCATTCTCAGTAACTCACTCCCTCATTCTCAGCAACTCACTTCCTCATTCTGAGTAATTCACTCCCTCACTCAGTAACTCACTCCCTCATTCTCAGTAACTCACTTGTTCAGTAACTCACTCCCTTACCCTCAGTATCTCACTCCCTCATTGATATTAACTCACTCCCTCATTCTCAGTAACTCACTCTCTCACTCAGTAACTCACTCCCCCATTCTCAGTAACTCGTCTCTCACTCAGTAACTCATTCCCTCATTCTCAGTAATTCACTCTCTCACTCAGTAACTCACTCCCTCATTCTCAGTTACCCACTCCCTCATTCTCAGTAACTCACACCCTCATTCTCAGTAGATCACTCCCTCATTCTCAGTAACTCACTCCCTCATTTTCAGTAACTCACTCCCTCACTCAGTAACACACTCCCTCATTCTCAGAAACTCGCTCCCACATTCTCAGTAACTCACAACCTCATTCTCAGCAACTCACGGGGCATCACGGTAGCATGGTGGTTAGCATCAATGCTTCACAGCTCCAGGGTCCCAGGTTCGATTCCCGGCTGGGTCACTGTCTGTGTGGAGTCTGCACGTCCTCCCCGTGTGTGCGTGGGTTTCGTCCGGGTGCTCCGGTTTCCTCCCACAGTCCAAAGATGTGCGGGTTAGGTGGATTGGCCAGGCTAAATTGCCCGTAGTGTAAGGTTAATGGGGGGATTGTTGGGTTACGGGTATACGGGTTACGTGGGTTTGAGTGGGGTGATCATTGCTCGGCACAACATCAAGGGCCGAAGGGCCTGTTCTGTGCTGTACTGTTCTATGTTCTATGTTCTAACTCACTTCCTCATTCTCAGTAACTCATTACTCACTCAGTAACTCACTCCCTCATTTTTAGTAACTCTCTCCCTCATTTTCAGTAGCCACTCTCTCACTCAGTAACCCACTCCCTTATGCTCGGTAACTCACTCCCTCAATCTCAGTAACTCACTCACTCAGTAACTCCCTCACTCTCAGTAACTCACTCTCTCACTCAGTAACTCACTCCCCCATTCTCAGTAACTCACTCTCTCACCCTGTAACTCATTCCCTCATTCTCAGTAACTCACTCTCTCACTCAGTAACTCACTCCTTCTTTCTCAGTAACTCACTCCCTAATTCTCAGTAATTCACTCCCTCACTCAGTAACTCTCTCCCTCATTCTCAATAACTCACTCCCTCATTCTCAGTAACTCACTCCTTCATTCTCAGTAACTCTCTCCCTCATTCTCAGTAACACATTATGTCATTCCCAGTAACTCACTTATTCATTCTCAGTAACTCACTCCCTCACTCAGTAACTCACTCCCTCATTTATATTAACTCACCCTCATTCTCAGTAACTCACTCTCTCACTCAGTAAATCACCCTCATTCTCAGTAACACCTCTCTCACTCAGTAACTCATTCCCTCATTCTCAGTCATTCACTCCCTCACTCAGTAACTCACTCCCTCATTCTCAGTAACTCACTCATTCAGTTACTCACTGCCTCACCCTCTGTAACTCACTCCCTCTTTCTCAGTCACTCACTCCCCCATTCTCAGTAACACACTACCTAATTCTCAGTAACTCACTCCCTCATTCTCAGTAACTCACTCCCTCACTCAGTAACTCACTCCCTCATTCTCAGTAACTCACTCTCTCACTCAGTAACTCACTCCCTCATTCTCAGTAACTCGTCTCTCACTCAGTAACTCATTCCTCATTCTCAGTAACTCACTCTCTCACTCAGTAACTCACTCCCTCATTCTCAGTAACTCACTCCCTCATTCTCAGTAACTCACACCCTCATTCTCAGTAACTCACTCTCTCATTCTCAGTAACTCACTCCCTCATTCTCAGTAACTCACTCCCTCACTCAGTAACACACTCCCTCATTCTCAGTAACTCGCTCCCCACATTCTCAGTAACTCACTCCCTCATTCTCAGTAACTCCACTCTCATTCTCAGTAACTGCCTCCATCACTCAGTAACTCACTCCCTCCATGCTCTATAACTACTAATCCCTCATTCTAGTAACACTGTCCGTAACCCTAGTAATCACTACCTCATTCTCAGTAACTCACTCTCAATTACTCACTCCCTCACCTCAGTAAAACACCCCTCATTCAGTCACACTCCCTCTTCTCAGTCACTCTCTCCCTCCTCTCACCCCATTCTCAGTAACTCACTCCCTAATTCTCAG